>NC_137810.1:29913147-29961165 GCF_963921795.1 Nannobrachium achirus | reverse complement strand
GAGGCAGCTTCCATTTAATTCAAAATCGATCAGCTTCATTAATTAGTAAAGATAAGTGTAGTGTAACAAACAAAAACTAGCGTGACATTTTGGCATTATGATAATGAGTACCGGGGGAAGAGAAGACGGTTAGCAGGAACTAAATTAACATCGGGAGTACCGTTGATGTTTTCTCATGCTCCTGTACCGCTACACTGTACAATCTGGAGTATTCAAAATTGACCCGTAATGGTACAATCTGGAGTGTTAATTGTATTGGGGTCCATTTTCACACTAGGTTTGTTAAATGAACCCTCCAGATTGTATTGTGTGCATGTCCCTTCACACCCAGACACTTGTGCATGCATCATCAGTTCAGTTAGGAGGCTGCTGCTGTCTCTCTCTGCCTCTGGCTAGCTTAGCCCCCGCGTCTTCCTCCTGTGTAAGTTAGATGGCTGACCTTGGCAGAATGGATGCCCTCTCACTCCCACCCAGCCCCTTGCTGCTGCTCCCACAACCACGCTTCATCACCCAGAGATTAGCTCACTTCCTGTAGGTGAGGTGGGGGCGGGATTGCTGCCAGCCGCAGTTATTTACAGCAGAGCAGAGATTCTCTCTCTCTCTCATGAATTGGATCCAGGGGAGTCGTGATTAAGGATGAGAGTGGGCGTGATTAAAGCAGTTATATAAGTGTCTGTGGAGGTGTGGTGCTAAGCTGAGGCCAGGCTAATGGCTGGCATTTATCACTGTGAAGGTAATAGTTGATGGGCATTCTCCCCATGTCCCCCCCCTCCTTCCTCCTGCCCCCCTCTTAGCTCTGACTAATCGCACCACTGCTGATTAGATCTGATTATGGTACAAGCTCCAATTAAATACCACACACACCAAATCACTCACTGTGTGTGTGTGTGTGTGTGTGTGTGTGCTTCCTTCCTTTCCTTGCAGATGGAGAACAGGATGGTCTACGGAGGTCTACCTCCAGTCCCGATCATAGCAGGTAGCTCTCTCACCGCCTGTTTGCTCTGCTGTCTCTGTAACACCACCATCAGACCCTTTTAACCCCCATCCATTCCATATCAATGTGTCTTTAATCAACGTGTTGTTGTTAGGGATGGGACGATAAGCGTTATTATCGTATATCGTGATAAAAAACACTGACGATAATTGTATCGTGGAGATTTCATTTATCGTGATATCCGTCCTCCGTCATGCACTGGGTTCAATTCACGTTTTATTTTGCTGAGCTGCATATCGGGTACCACCTAAACCCTCAATAATTGGTAAAAGGTACTATAATATACGTCCTTGATAAAAAATCACACCCGTGTGAACTGAGCGGTGGTTTACCCACCTAGTCTCAACAGCACCCTCTTACCCACCAACCCCTCCCCCCTTCCCCCTTGTGTGTGTGTGTTAGAGCTGGGATCGGGCCCATTTTTTCTGTCCGACCCGAACCTGTGTCCGACAGTTTTCTGTCCGACCCGAGTCGACGTCCGAGCATTAATCATGAAAAAGCGTCCGACCCGAGCCGAGGCCCGAACCTTATGTTTTCAACGCTTTTTCGCCTCGTTTCTTTTTCTTTGAGGAAGCCACTGATTTACACTCACTAGCAAACGTGTTATAATGTGTAGTGAGTGCATGCAGCGTGCCTGTTTGTTACCCTTAATAATATTAAGCCACATTGTGGCTTGTGAAAGTGTTTTAAATAATTACACAAATAGGCTACGTTAGATTATTAAATAATAGGCTATAACGTGCACTGTGCGTCTGGTGACTCTTGTCTGACTGCAGTCAGTGACTCGCTGCAGTCACACACTTAAAATCCTCTTTTACAAACTGTTAATAAAGTATTCACACACAAACCTTTTCCACATGTTCAATCAATATCAAAATGTATTCAGTCTTACCAGCATAGACGAATCTGACACCTGCTTTTAATATCCAGCGTCCACAAACGGCCAGTCCACGGCCAGTTGGCCGTCTTTCTTAATCAAAAACTATTATTAATCCAACCATTATGGTTTATGGGTTTTAGGCTAAGGCTACATTCAACATCGGACTTTTTAATTATGTCTGCGTTGACAACTACGTTGAAATGCGTCCATACCGCGGCGCTGATTTCCCTCTTTCGTTTTCAATTGCTTTAAACTTTACCGTAGACAAGTTAACTTTTATCTCGGCTGGCGGCAACATTATCTCTCACTCATTCGCTTTTTCTTCTCGTGTATCTGTTTGTTTGTTTGTTTGTTCTCTGTCACATATGACACTCCGTCTCCCACTTCCTTTTCCCCATGAACATGTGTGCATGGTTGTCAAGACAACGCACTGAGCGTAGCCACGTGCAGTGCACCAGAAAGACAAGGAAATAGCACACACAGAGACGATAGTTGTATCGTTTTACACTTTATTTTCTATGAATCAAAATTATGTCCGACCCGAATCGACGTCCGACAATTAATTGTGAAAATGCGTCCGACCCGAGCCCGAGCCCGTCGGGCTTGTCGGGTCCCGTCGGATTTCGGTCGGGTATCCCAGCTCTAGTGTGTGTGTGTGTGTGCGTGTGCGTGTGTGTGTGTGCCTGGCCTAGCCTGGCCTGAAAACGGCGCCCCTCCCTTAACATGTGTGGTCAAAAAAGGTACTACACCATAGTACATACAGACCCATACATACAGACCCACCCACCAACCCACATACAAACATACCTACACACACGGCCACGCTATGGAGACGGTGTGACCACCGCTCAAAAAATTCACTCTATCAAATGTCTTTGCCAAAAAATAGCCGATCTACAAGCTCACAACACGTCACGTTATGTTCCGCCCCAGGATAATGGATTTTGATTATCGTGATAAATATCGTAAATCGTGATTTCTTTTCACAATAATCGTAATATGAAATTTTCATATCGTCCCATCCCTAGTTGTTGTAGAGAGATGTTGCAGTGGGAGGTCTTTTGATTGCACCTGTTATGTTGTCTTTCAAATTGCATATCAAATGGTGTCCTACGTTGCCTCAACTCTTCCTCTCGAACCTCTAAAGGTCAGGGCGACCGTCCTGGTAGTTCTTTCTGTGGCTCGGATGCTTTGCTACTGTAGGTCATTCCTGTCTTTTTGTTCCTTCCACTCTTATGCTACCTTCCCGCCACACCCATGCCATCTGCCCCCGGTGAATTTGAGTTTGTTCCTTTGTCTTATTTAATGCCATCTTATTTCTTCCTCCATCCTTTGATCACTCCACACAATCCCTCACATTCACTCTCTCCTCCCTGACATTTATTCTGTTTCTATCTTAGGTTGAACTCTACAGTATCTGGCTCAGACAGTTTGTTTGGACCTCCGTTGGAGTCAGCTTTCAAGTCCAAAAGCTTTGGTGGACGAGAACAACTCAGAGAGCGGAGTACTTTTGGTGCATCCGAATGTATGTTAATTCCCTCCTCCATTCTGCTTTCATAACCATTTCATATTGGGAAGAATGATCCAAAAGATAAGATAAAATTAGTTGGAAGGTAGTTTAGTGGGGAACATAATGGCCATAATAGATTTCATTATGTTCATAGATTCATAGATTTAATTTGGTGGGTTTCATATAACTGTAATCTTCCCTTGGAGTTAAATTAATTGTAACGCAATCTTGTTGGTGTGTTCCCTGTTGGCATTGCGTTTTCCAGATGCTGCCTTCTCATCTGATTCCTCCTCTCCTGAAAATGTGGAGGATTCTGGTCTGGACTCGCCGTCCCATCAGACCCTGGGGCCCTCTCCTGAACCCACAGGTTGGGCAGCGTGGCCTCCCACCTCACAGACTAAAGAACAGACTCAAAGTCGTGGACGAACCTCAGACCCATTTCTCTCCGCTTTCCGGGACCCCTCTCCGGGACGCAGCTCCCAGCCCCAGGACGACACCTCGGGCGTCTGGTCGGTGGCACCGATTCGCTCTGTGGACCCCTCATCCCTGAGGTTCCCTGCCTTCTCTCAGTCCCTGCCCCAACGTGAGATTGAGGCGACCGTGTGGAACTGTAAACACATCCCTCCAGAGGACCCCTTCTTGGCTGCTTTTGAGAGGACGGTTGCCCCGGAGACCGTACCGCCATCTGACGCCTGGGCACCCCCACCGCCACGCCCCACCCGGGAAGGCAGGGCGCTAGAGGTGCGCAGGGACCCGTTCTCCATTACGCTCTCCGATACAAAGACTCTCCCTGCCCCCGCCTCATCGTCGTCTACCTCCAATCGCAAAGAGCGAGACAGAAAACGTGACCGGAGTGCCCCACCGCCGGTGTCTCCCGACGACCCGTTTGCTATAACTATGATTGGCAGCCCCACACATCAGTCAACTCTAGCGTCTGTGTCCGGGATCCCGCCCCCTCACAGCAACGGCAGCAATGGTACCAGCAACAGACTGGCTTCAAGTGCCAGCTGCGGCTCTTTACCCCCAGCCCAGCCCAAGAAGGAGCCGTGCCATTGGAACTCTGTGCACAACCCCTTCAGTGAGGGGGGTCCTGGTTCGGGGGCTCAGGCCCTCAGCGGCTCTACCGCAAAGGAGGAGGGAGGAGAGAGGAGAAAACATCGCCCATCAAACAGTGAGCCACGCAGGAATGCCCCACCCCTCACAAGGCATTCTGGCCCACAGGAGGACCTTTGTTTTTCCACAGACAAAGATCAAGACTGCCTGGATTTGAACGCTCAGCCACCCTGCAATATGGGCACACACAAGGGTACTTATCTCTGATTGAGTATCATCACTCAGACGTCCTTAGGTTCTTTAAAAACATATAGTAATATATTACATAGCAAGGCTATTTCATTAGTGCTGTGCCCACTTAGTGAAACACTAATTAATTGGTGAAAAGAAAATGCAATTAATTTAGTTGAGGCATTCATAAGTCTAACCAATAATAAAATGGTCTTAAGTTGAACTTGCTGAATCATGCAGTCACCCTGGAGTTGATTGAGGTCATATGTGTAATATGACCATATGTAATGATATAGCATACATTCTCTAAAGCCAGACTACCTTCATAATAATATAAGTGATTTGCTTATGCAAGAATCAAACAAGTCTGAACTGCCCTGCCCACAGTAGCAGTACTGTACTGTTTGTGTGTGTTCCGCTGAATCAATACAAGTGAAATATCCTACATTCCTACCTGTGGTGCCGTCTCCTCTGGCCATGTAGACCCAACAAGGCTCTGAACACAACCCTTTGACTTTTACAACATGTCTGCCTCTTGATCTTGTTTTTTTACCGTTTCATTCAGATTTTTCCTGTCTTTGTCTTCCTGTTGCTGGATCCCTCTAATTATGCTTACTATGCAGGTTCCAAGCACGGCTTCAGACAGGACAGTGCTGAGGTGCTTGTGGCGCCCCCCCCAAGACCCACCCGGGCCAGGAGGACCTCAGGCCGACTCAGCGGCTGTGAGCGAGTAAGCATATGCCCTTTTACCACGACAGATTGTACATTTATATTTATTTGTGTCCGGCTAGGCCTAGTGCAGGCGGCCAGATCAGCCCCTAGGTCTTAAAGTCTATTTATATTGTTGGTGACTGAATGCAAATGTTACCATCGCCTCCATTTCCACCCATTGGTGGCTGATGCACTGTGCCACCTGACCAGGCCAGGTCAGATGTTAAGTCATCTTTATACTGTCTTTTATATTATTCTATCTTTTTGTTACTAGTGCTACTACTTCTCTGCACTTGTTTTCTATTACCTGTATCTTTGTTTCATTACCTGCGCCAGCAGAGTGCGGAAGTACTGTGTTCAGTATATCTGTGTGTCCGGAGTCTGTGTTGTCGTCATCCAATGGGAAAACCCTTGAAAAAACACACCACGAACAAGTGCGACCTGATATAAATTACAGGGCACACCTTGGCAGAGTGCCAACTTGCCCACTCACATACAGACTTGCGCACTCTGCTGATGCATAAGTTGGCCATACATGGCCACTAGTGCACAAGAAGCAAGTTGGCACCTCGACAGGGTGCGGTCTAGTTCTTACTGCGGTGCTGCTATGACAATTGACAACTGAATGTCTCTGGGTTAATAAAGGTTTAACTAATAACCATCTATCTATCCAAATTCATCCAGATCCTAATATATACATATAATATTGGTACCATGAGGACGTGGTTATCTACAGCCTATTATGAAACGCTCAACAATGAACAGTCTGAATTGCCAAACAAATTGCCACTTCAGTTCACCTTTATTTTTAATAAATTGCCACTTAAATTCACTTTTATTTTTAATTATAATGAACTGACCCCAGCCCTCTAGTTATCCATCTAGGAAAGAGAGGCGTGCATGTATGCATACAGATTGGCTGTGAGAGAACTGGACTACTTATTGGGTGTCTGTATCTACAGTAGGAACAGTTTTTCTGACCTTGTTGAATCTTGCCCCTGACCAATCCATATTAAAAAATAAATAACATTGTTAAAAAAACACACAGACTTACTCAAACTATGCCTTAAAAAAACAACTACAAAAAATAAAAACCCTTTAGAAACTAAATTGAAAACAAAAAGCTTAAAAGGAATAATTATGAAAATGAATGAAAAATGCTCAACTGTAATAACCTTGCTGTTGTGTGTTCCAGTCCAGGTCACTGTGCTCCTCGCCTCTGCCGGAGCCCAGTCCCCCCCTCACCTCCTCCTCGTCCTCCAGCCCCAGTGACTGGGGGCCTCAGACCACCAGGGACAATGAGTGGGGGGCCCAGAACCCTGCCCCCAGCCCTGCCTCACCGGTACCCTACCAGCACCAGGAACTCCCGCAGAGACATAGTAAGTCATCTAAACTTAAATAAAATGTCAGTTATTAACTTTATTATTAAATATTACATTCACTAATACCTAGCTAGATATATTTTTCCCTTGATTCCAGGCTAAATTCTGAGTGTATGCTTAATGTCGGTTGTCACTCTCAAACCTCAGGACTTTTGTGCTTTATTAGCTGTTGACTTACATGTTACTGCAATATGCTACACTACCCACAGTGCACCTGTCGCGAGGTCCGAGCCCCATCTCCCTCAGTACCCAGGAGGCCTGGCCTGTGGCAACGGCCATAACAGAATACATCAACGCCTACTTCAAGGGTGGACAACATAACCGGTGAGCACTTTTTAACAATTTTTGTATTATTTTGGGGGTCTTTTTGGCCTTTTATTTATAGTTTTACAGTAGAGAGTAGAGACAGTCAGGAAACGGGAAGAGCGAGATGGGGAGAGGCATGCAGCAAATATCATCAGGAATTGGACCCGAACAGGCAACATTGGAGCCTAGGTGCCCGTACCGCTTGGCCAGTAGTCCGGGCCGACTTTTTAAAATTCTAACCAGTTGAACAGGGGTCTTCAACAGGGGGTCCGGGACCCATAGGGGGTCCTCAGAGTTACTGCAGGGGGTCCTTCACATCTTTGTGTGATAGAAACTTTTTTTCTCCTTTTTTATATTAACCACTTGAACCCTAATGTCCATATTCTGAGAACTTTAGCCAAAAATAGCAGATCTACAAGCTCACAACGCCTCGCGCTGTAAGGCGTTGGGAGCTTGTAGATCGGCTATTTTTGGCAAAGAAGTTTGGTGTAGAGGGGAAAAAGAGCAGACCAAGTACAGAGTGAAACGTCAAGTTTATTAGGTAATGACGGCTCAAGTGGTTAAATATCTGAGAACACAAATTGACATGAATCCAAAATACACTGATTGTGCAGTAAAACGATGAAACTATATGGAATCTATGAAAAGGTTGTGGGGGTCCCTGCTTCATCTCTCTTTCAACTAAGGGGTCCTTGGCCTGAAAACGTTGAAGACCCCTGCAGTAGAAGATACCATGGAGCATATTATGTATGCCACTCAGCTGGGCACATGAAATTGTTTTCAACGGGCTTCAATAACAAACTGTTCAGACCATAACTGCTGTTGGGTAATGTTCCTGTCTATTAATAGTTCAATGAATACAGCATAGTTGTTGTTGTTGCCAATAAAATATGAAAAAAAAAAACAGTAAAAAACGTACGTACGTGTCCATGCCATTAATCAACTGGCTTGTTGCACCTGTGTCCCTTATCTCATTGCCTGCCAATTACTGCAGCCCACGACTGGCCAGTCGTGGGCTTTCACTTTCACTTGTATATTTTTTACAACAAGGGATGTCCATAAATGTGTTTTTGTTACAACACTGGGAACGTATCGGAAATATATATTTACGTATTTTTTAGTTATTACATACCTCTGCTCTTACCTGACTTTCGCCAGATGGTGGCAGCATTGCTTATGCATTGCTTTACCATCTGGGTTCACTTGCGGAGGAGGGGTTCGGAATGTCCCTGGCCGGACCAATCAGCGGCAGCTATGGGCGGGCTCTGAGCGGCTCTGAGCCAATAGAGTCTGATTGCAGACCACGTGGAAACCCAGGAGGCGGACTCTGGGTGCAACGTCATGCAGACAGGCCAATATGAGTCGTTGGAGTTGGCACGGCCATATCCAATCACCTGCTTTAGAATTTTAAAAAATGGCCCGCCCCTTACATCGGTTGTGCTGGACCGAGTCCAGATGGTAGAAGCAGAGCGTTATGCAGGCATACGCAATGCTGCAAACCATCTGGCGAAAGTCAGGTTACCTCTGCTCTGCATTCTAAAATATCCTCGGCACTAGAAGTCTACAGTATTCGCTGTTGAGCAGTACTTTAAAGGGCAGAACCACCCATTTTCAACATTGAACTATGTGATGACATCATCACGGTGTACTTTGCAAGCCAAACCCCAAAATCAATCCTCCAGTTTTAGGCAACACAGAAGGGGGGGGGGGACTTTTTGTCTTATTTCCACTTAACAACTCAAAGGTACTGTATATTAATGACATAATTCAATGTTGAAAATGCATGGTTCTCCCCTTTAACTTTTGTTTTGAACTGAATTCTAAAACCATAAAATAATCACAACATATTTGTAGACAGACTATTTTGGCTTTTTCCTTTTTGTTTTGCCATTTCCATGACTGAATACTGAAGCTATGGCTGTTTGGGGGTCCTAACATGGAAACGTATGGGAACTTCTGTCTTAAATGACAACTCAACTTGATCTCTCTGTTTCTGTTGGTGTGAATTGAGTCCTGAATGGCTGAGATTTTGACCCATAGTGTATGCCTGATGTTGTACTCCCTCAACTCTATTGTACATGTCTGCAGTGGTGTAAAGTAACTAAAAGTACATTTACTCAAATACTGTACTTTTTGGACGTACTTTTACTTAATTATTTACAATGTTCAGTACGTGTACTCCACTACATCTCAGAGGCAAATATTGTAATTTTACTCTACTACATTTATTTGAAAACTTTAGTTACTAGTTACTTTGTAGATTTTGATTATTATTACAAAACATACATTAACCACTTCAGCCCTAATACATTTCAGCCTTTTGAAAATAGCCGATCTACAAGCTGACATTCTGCATAATGTCTGAGTACTTTTACTTTTGGTACTTCAATACATTTTGATACCAATACTTTCGTACTTTTATTCAAGTAAATTTTGAATATGGGACTTCTACTTGCATGTATGAGGGGGTCTTTAAACGAGTTCGCTTGGAAACGCTGCCGGTCTCATTTTTGATTTATTACCCAAAAAACGGCGCGTTTACACCTCGTTGTTGGTTCGTTTTTCTGCGTTTAAACGACAAGTTGACAACGCATGAATTCAAGCAAAATGTGTCATGTTCCCACTCCAGCCTAGGCCTAGCCTATACTGTGTATTTACCCTTCAACTATAAAATATATATTGTTTTTAATGAGACATGCTTTGTAGGCTATGCTCCCAAATCCATATTATTATCGTCTGTTCGCATATTCAATGAGTCCCGCAAAAGGAGGTTTTTTAGCGAGGTGAAGTGAAACACCAACAAAAGTCACCTGGAAGATGAAGGTCGGAACATTTATAGCCTATGGAGCACATTTCTGGACATTATCTACGGGGATGGGCAATATAAAGTGAGTTCTGTCTTGTCTTCTATCTGCAACACAGAAGTATAACGCATCATGCGAGGCAGCGAACGGAGTAGCCTACAGCGGCGCACCGTTTCAAATGTTTTTTATTCGAGCAAATTACAGCAGAGATAAATGCAACAATGCATGCTTTTTATGATGAGCCGTTGCAAAATAAACTAACGGAATAAATTAATGAACTGGAGAGGGAGCAGTAGGTTTAACAGTGGACTGACACACTGGACAGTTTCTGTTTATTCTGTCTGTCTGTCTGTCTGTCTGTCTGTCTGTCTGTCTGTCTGTCAGCAAGACTCAGCATATTACAATAACTCACTCATTACCTGAAGTCCGCTGCTTCTGTGATGTGATGCGGTGCATGAAGAATTAATCCAGTATTTGTTGGTGAGAAGTTGAAAAAGGGGAACGCAAAATAGTCATTAATCATTAGTTTACTTTGCTTAGAATGGAATACCAATCCATAGCCTAATGGTTTAATTTAACTTTGCGGAGAGGAGAGCTGTTACAACTCTCCCTCACGGCCGAATTCCGTTATTACACCGTTGCGAAACTGATGCGAAACCGCACTAATCCACTTCTAGAGCCGAATTCCGAAAATTCGGTTCTGGGTCAGGAAAACGCGTCTTCGTGTGTCAAAATGGCCGAATCAATAGTAAAAGCTATCGTCTTACTTCAAAATCGACCAAAATCGACCTCATGTAATGACCACCTGAGAGTCTCTGTCCTGCAGCCCTGTAAAATAAGAGACCTCCACTGGTGACGGGTTTCCATTCCGACACATCCCCATTCCCAACACCAGGTTAACATTCACCAGTGTCGGCAGGTTAGCATTTCACCAGGTTAGAATTCACCGGCGTCGGCAGGTTAGCATTTCACCAGGTTGGCATTCACCAGTGTTAGTTTTACTGATGTTAGATTTAGGTGGTCAGAATAGCAATGTGTCGGAGTGCCGATATGTAACCACCTCCACTGAGTAAGAATCTGACCTACAGTATTCCAAAAGAATGTTGTGAAGCCAGAGCAATGCATTCCGGGTAGTGCTAGTGCGCCATTCGTGTGTATCAAAACAACATCCCGGTTCCAACAATGGAACAAGGGCAGATCGCTTTTTTCGGTGGAGATAACGGAGGCGCGCCGGCAGTATATTATAAACACAATCTGATCTAGCTTTAATAACAATCATGACATAAGCTATTTATTATAATCACTAATTCACTATGAAGTGTCTTTAATTATAATTAAAGTAAAAATAGTCAAAGGACAAATTGTTCTGCCCACAACCTTATCAAACCAAAATGCCTAAACTACTGTAAATGTAGGTCTATTATAACTATGATAAGGGTACTTGTTGTAAGTCCCAATTATTAAGTAGAATACTTGACCTTATAAATATAGAATGTTTATAATGTGTTATGATTATTACTTGTGTTATATGTTATGAAACATCGTATGCAGGCATATTAAATTACCTATAACCTATACACGAGTGAGCAACGGAGCGCTCCCTACCTACGGTTCAGCCAATCACAAGCTTCCACTGCTGGAAGCGGGATGTTGTTTTGATACACGTGCGCCATTCATGAACAAACTTTTCTTTATCTAAGTGCTTATGTTCCTGTGATATTTGTATGCATCTTTTTGATGTGTGTGTGTGTGTGTGTGTGTGTGTGTGTGTGTGTGTGTGTGTGTGTGTGTGTGTGTGTGTGTGTGTGTGTGTGTGTGTGTGTGTGTGTGTGTGTGTGTGTGTGTGTGTGTGTGTGTGTGTGTGTGTGTGTGTGTGTGTGTGTGTGTTCTCCCTCCTCCAGCTGCCTGGTAAAGATCACTGGAGACCTGACCATGTCCTTCCCTGCAGGCATCACTCGTATCTTCACAGCCAACCCTAACGCTCCTGTCCTCAGCTTCCGGTTGCTTAATATTTCCAGGGTGGATCACTTCCTGCCCAATCAAAAGTTGCTTTACAGGTAAAAGGTTTATTATTATTCAGTCCGCACTCCTTGGGGTATTTTTGTTACTTTACATTTACAGTATATACCATACATGCACCCAGGCAGAATAATATATTCTATATTCTTCGTCACACGAACAAATCGTGAAAATAGCCGATCTAGAAGCTTACAACATGTTTCACCAGGTTGAAAGTGTTCAGTCCTCCACTATCTGTGTCTACAGCGATCCATCTCAAAGTGACCCAAACACCAGGGACTTCTGGTTCAACATGCAGGCTCTCCAGCTCTACCTACAGAGAGAGGCTGAACTCAACCCCCAGGCCTCCTACTATAACGTAGGCCTTCTCAAGTACCAGGTCAGCGTGCCCGTTAACAGTGTTCACATTTGACCGTGATTGTTGTCTCTGCCAGGCCGAAGGCCAGAGACTAGGTTTTCACTCCTGTCCGTGCATGTGTTTATCCATCCGTGAGTAACTAATCTCCGACACCTTTGGACCGAAACCTCGCGTTCCTGAGATATCGCATTCACAGGAATGGGACGTACTGTATGTACATACATACGCCAGACAGAGTTCCTGAAAACCTAATGACGGTATAAAAAAGGGATTTTGACAAATCTTTTGCCTTAATTTATATTCAGCCGTTCTTGCTGAAGTATAACGATTTTACCTTTAGGTGTCATCCCAGGACCCGGGCCGGGCTCCTCTCCTGCTGTCAGCTGAATGCCAGCGCAGCGGCACTGTGACCCGGGTCTCTCTGGACTACCACTGCTGCCCGGCCACAGCGCCCTCCACCCAGCTCACTGCCGTGCAGGTGCTGCTGCCCCTCGACCACACCGCCACAGACCTGCAGTGCCAGCCCCCTGCATCCTGGTGAGGGCAGCTTCCACTAAGGTTCTAATAGAGCAGTACTTCTCAAATGTATGTGGCCGCGGACCCCAATCCGAAAATGACACGAAAGGAGGAGTCAGTGTGATTAAAACTAGACCAGGTCAACCTGGTTGTGCCAGACCCCCTGTCTGTCATCATCATTTATGACATCATGCCTTTTGTAGGCATGTCATCATCATGTCATCATCATATATACCCTTTATATAGAAAACCCGGACCGACATTTGCTTATGTAGGCCTACCCATTTCATGGGTCTGGCAAAAAGAAGAAAGCTGACAATGCTGATTATTAAGAAGAAAAGGCAATAATTGGTCGATCACTAGAAGGGAGGGAGGGAGTGAGTGAGAGACGTGAGAGAAATAATGGGTTTCCATTGTGGTCCATTAGGGACAAGGGAAGATACTGTGGTGCTGCAGGCCCCACACCGCCTGCATAAAGGTGAGAAGAACGAAGGGGCATTTAAGTTCACCATCTCAGTAAGCTGTGAAAGGCCTGCTGGGGCAGGGACTGTCTGTCTGTCCGTCTGTTGGATACACTCCTCTGTTTACTCACACTACTAGGGGATGGATAGATGGCCTGTGTTTCTATACTGTACTATTCTAGGCTTCAATTATTTACCAAGTGTTCCAGACTAATGGAATGGAGGGATGCAATGAGGGTAGAGTTACTGCGAGGGACAGAGAGGCTGCTTGTGGTGGTGTGTGTGTGTGGAGGGGGGGGGGGGGGTTGCTCATGGCTCGGTAGGAAAGAGGTATAGTTCAAAAATAGAAAGGTAGGAACCGGGTGGGCCTGACTCGCCTCTTTGTTTTCTCAACCCAGGAATGCTGAGGAGAGACGTCTGCTGTGGAAACTACCCAACATCTCCCCGACTAACCACAGCAAAGGTCAGAGCTCTCTCTCTCTCTCTTACGTTTCATTTTCAGACATTATTTAACAAGGGAAGTTGACTTTAGAACACATTGTTATTAACAGAAACTGCCTGAGGGTGTAGCTGCAGGGAGCGCTAGGGAGACCTGCACGTATACACACACACACACGCACGCACGCACGCGCACACACACACACACACACACACACACCCGTACACCTGGGAGCTGCCCAATACAACTGCTAGGCTTGTACTTATTGTTAGCAATTGTTTGGGGTGTTTGTTGCCTTGCTTGAGAGCACTTTGCCAAGAGTATATTATGGGGACGGGAAAGTGTCCTTTCTACCTCTTTTTGTGGTCACATGTTCAGATACTGGATTCTGATTGGCTTAAAACAGTGGTAAATCAGTCAACAACCTTGAGTTGGCTCATGGACCCCGCCCACTGTTGTGTTGCAGTTCCCTGGAAAACTATTTCTATAACTGCACCTTTTCTGGAAGTGTGTCAATAACTGTGAATCGACATCATGACAAGTAGCCTAGGTTATGATTTCTTTTTTGTTTTGTTTGTTTGTTTTTGGCCAGTGAATGTGGCTGCAATCATTGTTGTTTATGGGACTATATGCTGTGGCGCAAGTATATGTGTATTCTGAAACAATTAATGATTGTAACTAAATAACCTTGCAAGTTACAACTGTGTTTTCTTTCATTTATATGGTAGAAGTGGTAGAAAAGCAATTTACCATTCGAGGGTCGTTGGCTGATTTACCACTGTTTCAGGGTTGTGGCACAAGGCGAATGGCTTACTTGTTTCCCTGACTTTGTGTGTCTGCTATGTCCATGTTTCTTTCACATTTTATCCCCTGTTGCTATATGATCTCCCACAGGTTCACACTTTTGAAGAACAATAACAGTGTATGAACAAGCACTGTACATGAGATGTGTGTTGATGCTCCAGTGGCGGTCCATGTCATGCTGTTTCTCTCATAAGATATATGAAGGCATATCATTATCTTGAGCATCGGTATTAGCATTTGAAAGAAGAGGCAACCGCTGTGTTGTTAACTGAAGACATTGGAGGTTCTGGCTGAAAGCTGAACCCAGAAACTGTACAGAAACGGCAACATTTCTCATCATGTTGTGTTTGAAATCCAGACATACAGTATATCGATTTAACAATGGCAAATACTTCCCAATCGGCTTTGATTTAACTTGACGAAGAATAACTCAAAGAGCAACTTATAGTTTTATAACATAAACCTGGAAAAAAGCTGTGTATGGGGTGGGGCCGGGGGTACTTGGCTGTTATGTTTGTACAGTGGCTATGTTTGTACAGTGGATCATCTGATTGAAATGTGGACACCCACAGATTTCTTTTGACTAATGATGATAACCTATTTCCTGAAGCTATGCAGTTGGAGAGCAGAGAAGAGTTATTCATAGCCTGTAGTGATAAATAGCAAGTTCTAAAGGATATCAGTCTTAAGACTGTAGTTTGAAGACCTCTGTGGTTTATGACCGAAAGACGAAACACAGAAAGGTTACCATAACTCCTCCCTGTCTCGTCTCAAATACTGTTTTCAAATACCTTTTCCCTGTTGAGATGAGATGTCAGGAACCACAACCTCACGTAAACAATGTCTTCAAGGCGAGTCAATAATTACATCAGTGGATCTGGGCGCAACAGAGGCATGTGTGTCACTGAGGCTCTTGACAGATCCACAGATGAGCCCTGGAAATTGGCTGGACTATCTATCCATTTTGTAGGGCATTGGCTCATTAAATGCTCCCTTAATCAGTAATAAATAATCAATTTAAAGAGTACAATAGCTTTTTTGTTGTATAGAAAAATAATTAATAATTAGAGTTTTCGAGAGCCCATTTCAATCAATCCGATTGCTTGGTCCGAACTACCCATTGTATCCATCAAGGTAATTCAAAATAAGGTATGGTCATCCAAGTAACTTTCGTTATCCAATAATGCCAGCCGGCAGATTCGTCGCATAGGCAAACTGCGGCCGCAAGTACGGTGGAATACATTGGAGTCAATAAGGGCCAGGTGGACCAGCTTATGAACAAAACACTATTTATGAACGTCTGAGACCTTTTTAAATACTCGGCCCAGGAAAATACTCTTGCGATACTGTTGAGCCAGAAAGGATACATGCCGCGGTTTTAATGCCCCAATAAAATTATACAGTGTGCACATAGAGGAAAGAAAGTGATTAAAAACAACCTGTGATATGTCTTTTATATTCCTTGAACGATTTTAATTGGCCCATGGAGTCATGGACTGACCCTACCTTCTATCATAGCAGCTTTGTGGACTGAACTGAGAATATACTGTATGAAGTGTTGTGTGCTGTGAATGCTAATGTTAATATTTATACATCTCTCTCTCTATGCCCGCTGGTTGTGTTAAATGTCACAGGCTCGGGGACCCTGTGTGCCAGCTGGCAGTGCCTAGAGGTGCCCCGCGGCCCTCCACCCAGCCTGGCTGTTCAGTTTGTAGGCTCTGGGGCCTCGCTGTCAGGCATGGACGTGGAGCTGGTGGGGAGCCGCTACCGCATGTCCCTCGTCAAGAAGAGATTTGCCACAGGTGAGATTGTAACACACTTCATCTTTCTGGGGCTGTACTACCATGCTAGTATAGCCCATCAAGACCTGAGGCCCATTCTACAAATGCCTTCTAAATAAGTAGTTCTCACACTTTATAGATTTTATAGAGGAAAGGAAAGTCTGTTACGATTATAAGTAGAACTGTATATGGATGTATCATAGTTAGTCAAGGTCAGTATCATTGCAGACATGATACTGACCACTCTGAGAGTGTACAAATGGAACCAAGTTCATTTGGTTCCATACCTCATAAGGTATGCTAGTAAGACGCCTCTGGCCACTGATGTACCAGTTACCCATATATGGAGATCCCTTTTATGCCCATACATGGAGATCCCTGTCTGAACCAGCCACACATATATGGGCTGTCTTCCTCCATATATGGGCATTCCCATATTAACTCATACCCTGCCAAAAAAGACGTTTCTATGATAAAAACGTCTTTAAAACGTCTTTTTCACTATGGACCTCCCTGCCAGACGTCTTCTGAACGTCTTTTTTTTTTAAATAATAATTTATTTATTTTTTGAAAAAAAATATTTTGGACCTCCAACAGTGTACTAGGCATGATCGCGATCGCGAAATTGCATGTTTAACCCCCATACCAACCCCATCTTTCAAACATGGCAGCCATGTTTGTTTACATTTGAAGAAAACATAAGGGCTCCTTTCTCCTGAATGCCTGAACGGATTTCCAAGCGGATTTTTTTGTTTGAAAGCTGTGAAAAGCATGCACATGCATAGTGCATGATCTGTGCATGAATGTGTGCACCAGCGTGCACACTATTTTTTTAACCCTTTGTTGGCGAACCGGCAATATAAGAGGTCATCCCACTTTAAATATGGCACCGACTGAGTTAAGTCCTGTTAGATATGGGCTTAATAATGATGACATCAGGGATCTCTATATATGGGCATAAAAGGGATTCGGTTAGAGTGGTTCCCATGACATCACAACATAGAACATACAATATCTTTTATGCCCATACATATCTGAACCAGCCACACAGATATGGGCCATCGCCCAAGCACATCTGCTTATCAGCAGACAAAACTGCATACTGTACTATGTTTGAAACACTGATGCAAAATGCTAGACATATTATACTGTTGTCTAAACTACTTTAGAGTATGCCTGTACTGTTCCCTTCTTTGAAGGCCATAATGTTCTTAACCTATTGTAAATTTACTATTTCTGCATTTTCTCCCCTTTTTGACAGGGAAATACATGGCAGGCTGCTCCTTGTGAGTGGTTTTCCAGACGGTCTTGAGTCCCGAATGGATTGTCTTGGCTTCACTGAGAATATATTGCACTTTTAGCCATCTGTGTTGGGACTGAACACTTACTGGACGGACACGGGAGGAAGACAGTGGGTAGGCAACAACACAGCATGATCATACCCAGACTCGACTGCCCAGGCCTTGAAGGACAACGTGCACTTAACTTCTGACGGTGTTCTGTCTGCTGTATGAGGACCAAGCCTTTTCTTGTAAGCCCTCCCACCTCCTATCATGTTCCTTCTGTGCCGTACACTCAATACTCTTCTTGGGAAGCGCAGTCCCTCTTCAGGACTGACTGTTTGGCTCATGTTCTGTGTGCCTTTGTATCAAGAGACACTGGAAAGAAAACATTTAATGTCACAAGTGAGCCGTTTTCCTGAAACGCAACACTGGTGTGTAAGAATAAGCAATCTTGAACTGAGATTCCATTGAAACCGGTATTTAATTGATGTATATATTGAAGAAATGTGTCTAGAAGAACACACAATGTGGACTGAATGGAGTTAAACTGTATGTGAACAAAGTAATATTTGCTGTCGTTCCTGAACGAAAATGTGTAAATCTGCCGTTTGTTCCAAATGGTGGTTTTGTGACGTTGACATTTCATAAATAAAGAAACGTGTTATAACCAGTGGTTTACACCAATTTATTACACATTTTGACCAGGTACAAAATACAGTTGAACTATGCAGTTTGTTACAGACCATCGTCTGCCACTTAGGCTAGCTAAAGAACAGGTTTAAAAATACGGAAAAATAAGGGTTCAGTATACTTGTAAGAAGAACCAGATCTAATTCAATAAAAAATAATCCTCAGCCAAGTCTAAACAGCATTACAAAAACGATTACAAAGTACACATAGAAATTACTTTCCCAAAGCATTTAAAGGCAAATTACTGTGACAGGCACAGGTAAAAAAAAAGAAAAAGAAAAAAAAAAGCCTTAAATAATGCAAGTTTAGGATTATCATAGCTACTACAAAATCATCTGGGGTAGTGGGTAAGTCAGGAGGGGGAAAGATCACTCAAACCAATTCCAACACCAAATCAGTTATAGTTCACATAAATAGAAAGTTTCTCCTCTTGTGATATTTCCTAAGTCACTTGGGCGCTGCATTTGCACCCACAAATATAAGTATTCATGATGAATAAATGACTGCTTTGAAAACAAGTTCATCACATAATCGGTCTAATCCATTAAATTAAACATCAAAGCATTTTCCTCCCACAATACCATGTGACAGTGAGATTATAGGCAAAGACCAAGTAGCTCCAAAGGCCACATAAGAACACACTTTTCTACATCATATAGAGAAATATATTTATATATGTATATTCATATAATTTAACAGTTTCTTGGTGTCACACATTGAGGCCTATGTCCAACCGTATGGCTATTATATATGTGTGTGTATATATAGCAAGTCATCAATGGGCATAAGCTGTAGGAGCTGAATGCACTTCCATATATCATGTAGACAGGACAAGTAGATGTGGAAAGCACGCACAGAGAAATTCCCTAAGGATAATATACTGCATTCTCATTTATTCCAGGAGGCATGAGGTCTTGGGATCTGAGCCCAGGGAGCATGTGCTGGCTCAGATGCCAACAGGAAACTATCTTTCAATAAGGGTTTTGGTTGTATTCATCTATTCTGTTGATAAATAAAAGCAGTTAGGCCAGAAATGAGACTATGGTAGACAGACTTCCAGTTAAGCAATAGGGCTTTAACACGTACCAACTATTGAGTGGCTGTTCAGTCAACCGTTCCGTTTACAGTAAAGCCTGAGTTCAACTTTGTAGTGCGTGGGTGTCGTGCACCGAAAATAACTGATCTACAAGCTCATAATGTGTTGTGCTTGCATTATGAGCTTGCAGATCGTCTCTTTTTGGCACACGACATGCAACCAAGTAAAAATCAGGCTTAAGTGGCTTACTCTCTATGCTTACTCTGCAAATAAAGATACAGCAGGGCTCGCCCAAGCACATCTACATTTCAACACATGGGTCGCCAAGTTAGGTCTAAAAAGGTTAAATGCATCTTTAACAAAAAATGCTGACCAGCAATGCAATCACAGGATTGTTACCATTTGGATGAACAGTGTGGAGTTCTATTTACATGAAAGGATCGTACAAAGTTAACAGTAACAGTGGCTACACTTTTTTTTTTACTTTCCTCATGTCTTCTGAGCTGAAAAGAGCACAGCATAGAAAATCTATTGAGGTAAACAAACGTCATCTTATCCAGCCAAGGATGATCGAATGTGAGTTTCCTGCCTTCTTGACTATGGCGAGGCTGTGAGGGTTGTCTTTATCATGAGGCCCTACTGACTTGACAGATCCACACACTGTGGCCGTGCTGGTGGGTTATACATAGACACAACAGGTCCTTTGGGTCAGTGGGTTGCATGAATGTGCGCTTGCTTTTTTTCACTGCTAGCTGCAGCAGAGGCAACAACGAAGTGCAGGCCTACACCTAATTTGTTTTCTTTAAAAAGGTGCTTTTGAATGTCTGAGGTTCTGAGACAATACATTCACTGCGGTAGAGGCACAGCTGAGGGAGATATAGACATCTGTAGTGGTGGTTAAAGAGTTAGCATTCTAAGGCACTCAGATGACACTATGGCACAGCTAGTTAACAAAACCGAAAGAAAACTGAACCAAATACAAACACCACACACCACCACTCATACAACGTTACACACCCAATGAAAGATACTGCACAAAAGTCATTATTGTTCACAGTTGCAAAACAAACAAACAAAAAGAATGTAAAGAAATCCAAACTGCATTACACCCCTGTAAGATTAAAAACCACAGACACATAAGCCTCCTTCTGGAGTGAGAATTACAGTTCTCCCCCAGCAGAGAGATCGCTTTGTTTATATACATTTTATAGCTAGGGGAGAGAGCAGGTTGGTAGGTAGGGCATGACATTGCTACGTACTTCTCTATGTACACTGCACACACACAGGCTGTTTAAGAGCTCCGAGTATGCTGGGGCTCGTTGGACCCGAGAGCTGCAGGGAGAGGAGCTGGGCTGGTTAGGCTGCTAGACCCAGCAGCTGCTGTACTGGGCTCAGATCTCCTGCAGTGAGTGGTTGATCTCGATCCTCTCTCTCTTCACGGCTGGCTCGCTGGGCCCTCGGGACCCGTCAGCGTCGCTGCCCATGTCGCTCATGTCATCAGAGAAGGATGGGTCTGGTGGTCACGCAAAGGAGAGAGGAGGGATGTGGTCAACATAGGATGCAAACACAGCTACAACTCACGTGATCTCAGTGTGAATTTCCTCCCCAAACAAAAAGGTCATGGAGTATGAATGTGGAGGCGCTACAACACTTAAAACCAATCTGGTGACGCAGGGGGGCAAACATACTGTAGAACGGGAGCAGAGACCAAGGACTGGCTTTAAAACTACAATACTGTTATATTCATCATAATTCGTTTTTTCCTAATGGAGAAAGGGCTTAAGCTTTTTATTTATTTTTATTTTCAGACCCCAGGCCATGTCAACAGGACTATATCATTATATCATATAGCTTACCTTTATCCATCAGCGATGGCATCATGGAACTAAGATCGCTGAACTATAGTTGACGACAGAACAGAGAAGAAGTGAAATTAATGATAATTCAACAGGAATGATGAAGTGAAGCAGGTAAAAGACATTTTACCATCATCAAGAAATAAATATTGTGCAGTAGAGGGAAAACCTAATTCCTGATATTATTTTTCCTTTTTATCTTGTTATTGTTATACACATTCATGTTGAAGGATAGTTCACTGCCTATAATGATGCTGTATTGTAACAATAACACCTTTACCCTTCCTAAATCTCATTCACTTCAATCATATCCTACGGATGCTTACCCCTAATTTCATATCCCAGATTGAATAAAAACAATAATTGCATTTCTAGGCCCTAGGGTAACATAAACCTTAGGTTACTGAAAATATACGGCTAGCTTAACCTTGTTTCACAATCGGTGTCCTTGATTTGACAATGAATGTTAAATTGCTCTAAGCTTATTTCACACAAGTAATTTTAACCACAGTGTTCTAGGAGATAGCCCTTCCTAAACCTGCAGCAGGGCTAAGATTGGGGAATTTCAAGTTGTAATTGTGACATTTCTGCAAGCCCAGCTGGCTAATCTCTCAAAACAGTCAGCACCACAGCCAAGGAGGAAGTGGACTAAGAAAGTGGAGGAGCCAACCCGAGCTCCTGTTTCATATAAAGGAGGTGGTACCTAACAGTACCTAACGGCTAACAGCTGTCTTAGGCCAAAGCTAAATGTAGTGTGAAAAACCCTAAAGAGGTAAGTAAAGATTTAAAATCACACCCGTGTGAAGTGGAGCTGTGTGTGTGTGTGTGTGTGTGTGTGTGTGTGTGTGTGTGTGTGTGGATCATGTGTACCGATTTTTGTGACATTTGAAGAAAATATGTAGGAAAAGGAGCAAAAAGTGTGTTTTGGAGAAAATTCAAGATGGCGGAAAATCTATCATGGCGCAAATGGGCGTGGCCTATATGGGGAGATGCGTCATGACCCAAGGAATCCAGGGAAAAAATAATTTTAATTTTCCGACCTACGGTTCAAGAGTTACAGGCCAAAACGTAAAGTGGGGTGTTATGGTGCCACCATGCGGCCAAATGACACAATTATTTTTTATTTAATCCTTGAAATCATTATGAACCTCCTCTCCAAGTCTTGAAACTCTAGCCCCTATGGTTTGCGAGAGACAAATAATTGAATGTGAGTTTTTGCAATTCCCATTATAAGTCAATGGGGAAAATTAATTCACTAATAAATTAATATCAATTAAACTATAGAACCTTTCTCTTAGAAAAGTAATAGCCCACGATTCCCGAGTAAGCCGGTCGATTTGACATATGGCGCGAGTGTGTGGTGGCAAAACTGTGGGACTAGTGGCGTGCCGAAGTTTAGGAAGTTCAGGCTACATACACACACACAGACAGACAGACAGACCCACACGGCCACGTATAGGGAGCCTGTGCTTCACACAGCTCCAAAAAAAGGATAGAAGTCGTCTGACCCCAAAATGTAGACACACTGACACACACAGTCTGACCCTCTTTAGACAGTTACACTTCTGCAGAGCCACGCTGTAATAACAGCGGTGTCCCTTTATCACTGTAAAGTTCCATCTTCCCTCCTCACCTCTCCCATGACGGCGATGGGCGTTTCCCCGGTGGCCTGGGCCACACGGTGCTCCACTAGGTAGAACATGTACTCATCATAGAGCAGTCGGATGAGGTGAAAGGAGCCGAAACTGGCCGCGCTGCGCAGGGTGAGGTCCCTGATCACCATGGAGCTAAAGGGAGGACACACAGTAGGTGACAGAAAGAGAACGGTCGTATTAGCACTGTGTGAAGTAGACAACATCCGAAACATTGTCAATGAAACATTCCAGGAGATCTGGAAGGAGATCTCTGGTCGCCAAACAAGGAATGGAGATGACCTGGACACTCCAACATGCAAAACTGAGAGATACAAGAAATCACCAATCCCATACATGTGCAGACTCTTAAATGATAATGGATTCTAGATTTGTGTTTTTAGGTTATATGGACTTTTAGATAGGCAAATGCATTTTATGATTTTATGATTTTTTATTGTAATCAGCAAAATAATTCAGTGTTTTTTAATGGCACCTGTCTTTTTTAAACATCTGTGATCATGCTGAAAGTTGAATAAACATAAACATAAAGATATGGTAATGCTTCGGTATAACTCCAGAGTTTTGCCTGTGTATAAAGACAGTGATAAAACCACATGGCTCTGGGAAAAAAAAAACCCTACCTGTAGAAAGACCATTTGAGCAGGAACTGGCGTGCGGCTTTGGGAAAACTGGGGCTTCCTTGGTGAGGCTTAAGGACCTGGGAGACCACGTCATCCAACCAGGTGGCCCACTGGTCCAGGGAGCTCTGCTGCTGCAGGGTCACCTTGAAGTCCTGCTCCAAGCGCTGGACAACGCTCTCGTCACACTGACACACCCACGATGCTTGCTCCTGTCATCATGAACAGCCATGTCAATGATCCTTGTCCTGGCACAGCATAACCACAAACACAAACGTTGCGGATGCGTCTGACAGATTTACCTGGACGTTTGCAAAGTCGACGCGGTTGAGGTCAGAGAGCATCTGGTTGATCTGGGAGGTGTTCTGAAGAACTGCACGGGCCGCCTGGGCCAGGTGGTTCAAACTGGTGTAGCGACGCAGAGTCTGGGCAAAGGCGCTGACCACTGCTGCCTACACCATGCACACGTACACAGAATACAGTGATTAAAAAATAAATACTGTATCTTTTAAAAAGAGAAATGTATATATTTTTTATTTTGTACTTTTCTTTTAATCTATTAAGACCTAGGTCAGTGGCTCTCAAACCTTTTCATGTCAAGGCCCCCCCAAAATTATATCTCAAAATATGTTTGTTTCAGGGACCCCCAGAAGCAATGATTTCAGTTTAAAAAGTTCACTTAAAAAATGTATACAAAGATTTGCAAATATCACAGTTTTTCAAAATAGCAGATTTACAACCTCATAGCTCAGCACGAAGTGACACGCTATGAGCTTGTGTATCTGCTATTTTTGAATATCCAAAGTATAAAAAGACGCAGATGCTTTCCCGGTCTTAATATAATGTGTTAAATGTCTGATCTCCATGGTTTCATAGTGAATTGAATAAACTAACAAAACAAGGCTGTACAATGTGAAGTTCTCCTCTCCTACCTTAGTGCGGACAACCTCTTGAGGGAAGTCTGTCATGGCCGTGGTCAGCCAGCCTTCTAAACTCTTGGCAAAGTTCCGGATGGCCTGGGTGAGGGTGCCTGAGAGACAACATTCAGCTTGAATTACTAGCAATAGAAGCATTGTTGATTTTGTCGACTAAAACTATGACTAAAAATGTTTGTCAACTGCGTTTTTTTCACTGACGAAAACTAAATAAAAACTAAGCTGTGATGACTAAAACTAAGACTAAATATATTGAAAATTTCGTCAACAAAATAAAAACTAGGCTAAAACATTAGGGAGGGACTAGTGGAGAAGAGAGTCATTTTATATTTGGTTGCTCTCAGGTTTTGCATGCTGAAAATAGCAGATCTACAAGCTCACAACGCGTCGCGCTGCGACGCGTTGTGAGCTTGTAGATCGGCTATTTTCAGCACGCAACCAAGTGTAAAATCAGTCATTACGATGCCATCAAGGCCTGCCAAAATACGTTTCAGTTGACTAAATCAACTGTAGATTTAGTCGACTAAAATCGTATGATATTTAGTCGACTAAAATTAGACTAAAACTAATACTTTTCAGGTGACTAAATCATGACTAAAACTAAAAGACATTTTATTCAAAAGACTATGACTAGAACTAAATCAAAATGTGTTAGTTCAGTTCAGTTATTTGTGTTAGTTTGGTATAGCTTGTATTACTAAGATTCTCACTGGTTCTGCATGGATGCACACCCATACTGTACAGTCATAGGTCTGAAATGTAGCCATTCACCCACACTGTCATTCCTGTCCTTACAGTCATGATCCACTGTATTCTATCTCAGAAAGCAGAAATACAATCTTACTGGGAACTGGGCGCAGAACGTCAGGGATGAGGATCTCCACCAGCGCTTGATAAAGGATGTGATCACAACTCCTCATCCACAGTCTGACTGGTTCATATTTACACAGAGCCACCAGGTTCTCTCTAGGAATCATGCCCTCCATGTCATCATCGCTGTACACACACACAAGTTTCAGGAAAGAAAGAAATTAGTAAGAATAGAGAAAGAAAGAAACAAGGCTGTCAAATATGCTAATATGATAAGTAATGCCAGGTGCATAGTAATAAAAAAAAGCCATGTGCATATAGGGCCTTATCTTGCGCGGCGCCTTATCCCTAATCTAATCCCTAAGCATTGTTAATACTTTGAAAAACCTTTTTTAATCGTGAAAATAGCCATTATACTGTACATCTACTATTCAAATATTTTCACAATTTTAAAATGTTTTTCAAAGTATATAAAAAAACAAAAGAAGATTAGGCATAAGACGCCACATGAGATGGGCCCATGGTGTCTTGTTATGTGCAGGTGAGACATTGCATAGTAACAGATATCAGACCTGTCAGTGTACACTGAAGTGACAGTACACAAATAAATATATACATCTCTATTATGCAAAACATAATTCTGTGTGGTGGACTATGTCAACAGTGGAACCTGGAAACACACACGCACACACAGGTCTTGTGTCACGTTATGCCACGTTGTGCAGAGTAGATTTCAACTTGTGGTAAGCAGTTGCCAAATGTGTTGTATAATTCCAGTTCACATAGCCAGTTGTGGGCACAACACTAAATCCACAGTGTGTGTTGTATAAAAACGGAAGTGATTGAGAGAGAAATTAAACCATTAATGAAAACATAATTCTGTCTGTCTTTCTCAATTCAAAGGGGCTTTATTGGCATGGGAAACATATGTTTACATAGCCAAAGCAAGTGTAAAAATCATAACTAGTAATATTTAAATAAAGTAATGTATCTCTCTGTCTTGAACTTTGGATGTTGTGTTTGCTCTGACCTGTTGGGGATGGTGGTGGCTCCGTCACTAGATGGCGCCGTTGAATACCAGAAGCTCTGCCACAGCTTCTCAATGTAGTGGAACTGGAGGTTCATCACAACATCCAGAGTAGCCTGTGGGAGAGCGGCAACAGGGGGAAGGAGGGAGGGAAGGAGACAGGAGGAGGGAGGGAAGAGCGGAGGGAAAAGAGAAGGGGGAGGGGAGGGGAGGACAAAACACACAGAGCTGAACCATGGCAACCAGACACACAACAAAGTTTCTGCAGGCAGGCTCTCTCTCTCTCCCTCACTCTTTCTTTTAGTCCCAGCCCTCCTGGTTGGACAATGAGCCAGCTAAATGCTGCCCCTTGCACATTAATCACATTTAGAAAGGCTGCGTTTAGGCTTTATCAGGAGTTTTATTTGAAGTCAATGTCACTCACTACTTTTCCCCCTACCAGTTGTCTCCATTAGACAGATTCACTTTACACTTACAGAGTTGTGTTATGACCTTTCTCTCAAAACATCTGACAAGCCAATCTAAACTACCATGTGACTTCCTGCCTTTTGAATTAAAAAGCTGGACACGTTGCACAGTTCAATACAACACACATGCAAGCACAGTAAAAATCAACCAACGGACATGAGCTCCAGACAAGCTATATTCTAGAAAGAGAAAGTGCTCAGACACCAGACAGTTAAGAGCAAAGTGAGGAGCAACAGTTATTGAGCCATTCATATGAACGGAAGAAGCGTCAGCTCTCCGCCTCTTCAGTCAGAAGTGAAACTCCAGTGTAGTGTGTTTTGTTGCTACAGTGCGTGTCGATCGACTATGATTCACACCATGCCCAGAGATTCTCCCTCTCACTGGCAGGACAAATGCTTTGCCCCTGGATCTTGTTACACAGCAGTGTAGGCTTTCCTTCAATCACATGATATGTTTTTGCTTCCTCTCTGGCCGTCGCCATGGTAACCTTGTTTACCGTTGCCCCCGGCAACAGCTCAAACACCAAACTCCAAAACAAAAAGGAGAATTCCCCAGTCCCTTCCAAACAAGCACGTTTACCTCCTGAGTTTTTGCTGCGCAGGAAAAACTGCATGTCTTGGTGAATTGTGAAATGTCTAGGAGACAACACGCACACAGCAGAAAGACAGTGAGAGGCCTGTGGCAGAGATTCCTGAACCACCCTCCTCTCTCACACACACAATGTGGTTTTCACTATGATTTATTCAATTGGTTATTGGCCCAGTGTATCATTCTACTCATAAACATGAGGATTAAATGGCAAGGAGATTATGGACCGCATCCATGTTAACTTTGGCAAAATTGGCATTAATGAATACGTGATGAACGTCTGTCTGTTTCTCTAGCTAATACACTGCCTGTTTAGTGTTAACATCACTGCAACAAAAAAGGCAGTCTTACAGACTTTTACATGACAGGCTATTACATAAAAACATGAAAGTCGAAGTATTGACTAGCATTATACCTTGTCCAACATGTTACCTTTACTTGGGCTGTAAATTTAATTGACGACAGTAAAAGCCCTTGTGTGCCAAGTTAACGGGTCGCTGTTACTCACAAATGAAAATAAAACAAGACACACACACACAAACATTAAGCTCGCCACGGACGGCACAGGGCGCTGTGAGAGTGACAGAAATGTGCTGGCAGACAAAGGCAGGCAGCCCGTGTGCCCGTCCACAGACAAGGCTGCACAAAGGCCCACGGGGAGGCTGCCACAAAGACACCAAGATGTCCACACAGCGCGCTGAAAGGTTAATTGGCATGTCTTGAAAGCCGCGCCGAGATGAAAGGACGGCTGGAACAAAAGGAGCGTGGTGTGGCTGGACAAGGGGAGGGCAGGGATAATATGATAAAGCCAGCGCTTTCACAGCTTTAATCACGGTCTCACACAACCCCCCCACCCCACTCCTGTCAGGATGGAAAGGCCCCACTTTAACTGTTCAATATACTGTAGTTTCTCTCCTCCTCATCACTAGTTTTGTTTAATCCCAGTACAAAGTGACCCTTCTGTCCACTGACCTTTATTCTGGTAAGCCATGCCCTTCCTCCCTATATCATATCATCCTACAGCTTATCACCTAAGCCAATGCTGTACTTTCTGCTGGGGGAAAAAGCCCCTTCGCAGTGCTCCCTCAGCGCTGGAAGAACCCTGACTTCTGAGTGATCCCTCAATGCTGTAAGAGTTGCTCTATTCCCCTTCCTGTCTCTCTCTCAATGTCAGGGAAACGCTGTGTAGTCTGGAATTTGTTTTCTTGCAGCTTATGTCCTTCCCAGATGCAGATTTCTACAGCAGCAGAGTCAGAGCTCAGGCCATGTTGGAGCATCCTTCCTTTGAGCAGGGTTGTCGAACTGACCCAAAGCACCCCTTTCAGACTTGAAAATGCCAGGGCCATAGAAGGGAGAGAAGTTTAGTTTATCCAAAAGTAATTCTTGGAATGCACCCCCCCCCTCATGGGTCACCATCAACATTTGACACTTTAGTCGCTACATGTAGTCCCTTTGAGGCAGTTTACTGATCATTGACATCAATCCATCATCTTCATGAAAATCGGTCCATCCGTCCTTGATGATGACCAGGACTTTTGACCTTTTCAAACAAAACAATCAATAATAGTCTACTGACCATTCCCACCAGCTTTTATAAAACTCTGCTCTTCCGATCTTAATTTTGACCATGATTTTGATCTTGAGTGTTTTTGACCCAAATCATCACCTCTTAGGGGCAGCCTACTGATTACTAGTTTCAGGAACATGTGCTCATCTGTTCTGGAGTTAAATTGGTCACAAACACACTAGGCCTGTCCTCTAAAAATCGACGAATCGACGCGTCGCTTTAAGCCCCGGGAATCGACGCCAATTGTTTGAGTCGAGGAGTCGAAAATATATATATTTTTTATATCACCAGTTAGCCTACTACTGCGGTACACTGCTGGACTGGTGTCATGTACTTCCAATTGAGAGATGTAGCAATTGGCGAACAGTTATTTATTGTCTCGCACCAGCGAAGGGGTGAAAGTGAGACGGAACGGCCAGAACCGCCGCATCGTTAAAACATTCGGAGCCGGGACGGTGTTCCGTTAAGAGGAGAAGCACGCTGTCAAAATCCCATATTAAATAACCTGCCACAGCACAAACGCACGTCCACAAAGTAATTAAACAATCTACTAAAGTCAAATTAACATACACAAGTGTAGGCTACAAGTTACATTTTCTAATTAAAGTGCTTCTGAATTGTTCCAGTGTTGTAAGTAATCCATGATGATGTTTGTTTCGCTGTGTTTGCGTCCACATGTCCACACTGAGGGCTCTAGCTGGGAGCTGTGCCTCCCGCTGTTTATGATCCGTTTCTGAAATGAATCCGTTCTCGACACTGACTCATTACTCTGTCAGTGCTCGGTGTCCCGCGACTGCGGACTGGATCCCATCGTTCATTTAAAAGAGCCGTTCAAGAGAGCGGAATCGTTCGCGAATGTCTCATCTCTACTGCACGGCACGCTGCAGAGAGACGGGGCAGGGTTGAACAGCGGAGATGTTTCATTTGTTTTAACGGTGTGTTGTACATTAACATTGCTATGCAGATAACGCTTTTGCTCGCGCACCGATATCACCGAAAACACTGTGTATTCAATCATCTTAATGTATTATTGTGTTATGTTGATGTGGACGTTTAAAGCAACACTTTTTTTTTCTTTTTTTTTTCTTTTTTTTTTTACACAAAGTAGACTATAAAACGATTCGTCGGCGCGTCGGAATGAACCCCACGACTCGAATCGACTCCAAAAATCCCGTGTCGAGGACAGCCCTAAAACACACACACATGCAGGACCAATTACAATAATCTGCCACGCATGCATGCTAGCTTTTATTTTCCAAGCTATTATTCTAGCTTTTTAGTGAATGGGCTTTTACTTAACAGCTCCTGGGTGTCAATGTGTTTAAATGAGAATCAGGCGAATTGACGTGAACAAAGTCAATCAACCTTCCGTGAGTATCTTAAAGAAAATCTACTTGGGCGTGTGTACTTTTTAATTAATGTGTGCTTAATTAGAGTAGATTTCATAATGGCCCCAGAACTCAAATGAAATACCTCTTTAAAGGTTTAGACAAAGTTGAGGTGGCAGCAGTGGTGTGTGGTCTCACCTCACAATGCTCCCTGTAGAGTGTCTGCAGCTTCTTGATGTCATTCATGCTGATGCGCTCAGGTAGCAGCGGCTGGCTGCCCAGGTCAAGTGAGGGAAACGGTGGCAGAACATGGGACACATCTAAATAAACCAACAACACGGACAAGTGTCACTCAAATGCAGTGGTGTTAACTACGTACATTTACGGTACTCAAGTAGTGTACTTTTCTTTTTAACTGTATTAGCGTATTTCCTGTTTTTAGTGCTTTTACTTCTACTCCATACCTATATACTGCTGGTGGTGCTGACTCTGAGCTGCTACTGACTGCTCTGGGGTGTTGGTGGTGTGCTGAGAGCCGCCAGATAGGTGGTCCGACATACAATCCACCTTATGCATGGGCTTGAACCTGTGGAGGCAGGAGAGGAGACAATTATGACAGCGTTTGGACTGCATGGAGCTAGCAGACGACTGAGGGGGTGGGGGATCAAGGAGGAGGAGGAGTGAAGGGAATGATGACATTAATGGAGGCATAGGGGTGAGAGAAGTGCAGAAAATAAAGGGCAGATGAAAAAGAGGGGGAGAGAAGCACGAGAAAAAGGAAGGAGGCAGCAAGACCACCAGAAAAAGGAGCGTGGTGACACAAACGTTGTTGTCAGAGACTTTAAAATGTGGCATTGACCTCGGATTCTGAGGCCGCAAAAACAAAGTGACTCATTGACACTAGAATGTGGTGAGAATTTTATGCAGAATGCCTTAAAAAGAAAGAAAGAGAAAGAAACGCACATGCAGACACACAAAATCCCTGATACAGCATCAAAAGGAAAGTCGATCAAAGCTTTGGCTCATTTGTCGTGCCAGATGCGAGAGAGAGAGAGAGATGAAAAGGGAGGGAGAGGAGGTGGGGTAGACGGTAGGCAGAAAAGGCTGACCTCTGCTTCTGGTGAATAGGCTGCTGCCTCATGGCCATGTACTGAGTGTCCTCCTGCAGCTGGCTCAGCGGCGAGTCAGGCTTCACCCGAATGCCATAGTAGTGGTACTTAGAGTTGCCTCTGGTGGACAGCAATGAGAGCAAAGGTTGCCATCAGTATAATCACTATCATTTACCCCCCCGTCCCCCCAAAACCCCAATGCCTACGATCATCATCACACTCATCATCATATAGTGGTTACAAGATTACAGTAATCGGCATGCCCTTAGTCACTAGTTCTCAACCTGTGGGTCGGGACCCCCAGGGGGGTCCCCAAATTATTTTGGGGGGCCCCCAGATGATTAACTTAATGTGCAACATTGTTTTCTCACGCAACAGTAAACAAACCAACATAAAGTTTAAGTGTATAGAGGGTATCTGCACATTTCTAAAGTGAAACTTTAAGGACTTTTTAATACCTCTAAAATGACAAATTAAACATTGGCCAAATTGACAAATATTAGAGTCAGAAATTGTGAAAATAGCCGATCTACAACGCAAGGCGTTGTGAGCATGTAGATCTGCTATTTTCACAACAGAACCGTGTTATACAAAATGTAATGCCTCAACTCTTAGTGCTCGTCAGGGTGGGGGGTCCCCAGTTAAAATATGATTATTTTGGGGGTCGCAGCCTGAAAAGGTTGAGAACCACTGCCCTTAGTCATCATCCTCCAGCACTCTCCTACCTGGTGCCGAGGCGTCGGGTCTTGAGGCCCATGAAAACAGAGCGGATGAGTTTGCCAAAGGAGGCTGCATTGACCGGGTCCAGCTTCTGCTCCTGACAGTGGCGCAGGTAGTGGTAATACAAGGAGCATCTGGGCAGGCTCACCCCCTCTGCCGTCTCATAGTTATCCAGCAACCACTGCAGCTAAGAACACAAACACACACACACACACACACACACACACCATCAGTCAGTCCTAATGGATCGACTCTGCCTTCTGATCACCATCTGGCCAGTAATGAAGATGAGGAGTGTGTCTTATTATCACATCAAAACGGCAGATAAGGCACGTACACCGCATGCACACACCCTCACACCTGTTTAGGGAGGTTAAATATGGGAGAGACCACTCTTGCTGGCTATGCCTCATGTCTCGATTTCTTGGTCGTGGGAGTGAATGAGTGCCTGACTTGGGAACGGATCATTGTGCAAAGGCTCATCGTTAGGGAGCTAATAATTCTGTCTGGTTACAAATCTCTGCCAGGCTACAGAGAGAAAGAAACATGTCTGTGGCCAGCACAATGAATAAAGAATTAAAATGTTTCCTCAAAAACTAATGTTTCAAACAATATTTAACTTATTGTATATAGTGCGGTCACAGAATCTCTCACCACCAGAAGCTGGTTTGGGAGGGTGTGATGGATTGGCTGGATAGTTTGAGGGACTCCCGGCTAGAATGGAGGAAGTTCCTAACCAGTCCATTTGTGAGTTAGAATAATGTCTGAGGTCTTAATAAAGTGCAGTTGCATTGAATCTGTGAATTTTGTATATGAACTTGATAGATGTGGGCTTCATGTGGCAGACAGAAGACAGCAATCACACAGCCATCACTACGGCAGGAAAATTGCATAGGGCAATCTTGAAGAAACCCATTTGGCTGAAGTGCGTGCAGAGTATCACAGAGTCACGTTCTTGCGCAGCAAGTGATAGCAAATGCGAATTTAGAGTCAGGAAGAGAACTAATTGGGAGAAAAATTCTGCATGCTGATTAAACAATGAAGGGTACAAGCAGCTAGCAGTAGGCAACGTGTTCAACTTTAGCCCAAGTAAAGCACATTGCCTAAGGTGCAGCCAAGGCTTTTTGGTTTTTTCCCTTTTTTACTCCTCTCTCGTGTCCTTTCCGAGGAGAGTTCCTGGTTGACTTACATGGCTGTTGAGCAGGGTGCTTTTGTGAGATGCAATCCCTTCAGACTTTTGGAGGTTTTCAATCGCCATTTCAAGCTAAAGAAAAGAAAAAAATTAGCATGCAAAAAAAAAAAGATGAAGGGGGGAAAAAAAGAATCGAAAAAGAAGAAGGGTAGGTGGTAAGAGTGAGAGAGAGGGGGTGGATAAGGAGGGGGTATACAGGAAAAACAACAAAAAACAGAGAGAGGAAATAAGACTGTTAGCAGGCAGCCAGATCTTTGCATTTCCATTAAAATCAGTCAGTGTGGCGGCCAAATTCATTATTGGCAAACAAAAGCATGCAAATCAGGAAATCGCAGGGTTAAGCTGCCGACTGAAGAAGACTGTCGCTGTCAGACACTCTTGAATGTATACAAATAAGAATCACAAACAGGGCCACAACTTGTGACCCACAAGTCATGTCAGTCTCTCTGGGATTGGGATGATATTGACCTTTTCTCCCTTCAAAACATTTTACCACACAGTACACCACAAGAGGGTTATTTGAAAGGCAGTGGACATTTGTACAGAGGAGTAACTAAAACTGAAAAGAGGATAGCAGGGAAATAAAAACGTATGGCCATATAATTCTTAGCTTTTCTTTCCACTAGGTAGGCTATTTTCAATTAATATACCAGATCGACTTTTAGTGGTATGGAGGACTGAAAATAATAGAGAATTAGGTTGGCGGGCATTGGGAATGACAAAACCAGGGACTTTCTGTTTAGCTTTAGAAAAAAGTAGACGAAAGAAAAGATGTGTGGTATAGCAGCCAAACTTGAACCTTAGGAAGAAAAAAAAAGAATCAGGCAATATTCCAAGCCTTAAGAAGGCTCCCCAGGGCTCTTGGCCAAATTCTAATGAGCCCCAGGGGTTGCTTTGTTTCACAGGGGCGCTCAAGTGCCTGTGAAAACCTCTGAAACAAGGCAGAGCTGAATTATTTAAGCCAGTGCCCTGGTTCTCTAGCCTCTACAGGGCTCCACAGCATCACATGGAAGCCACAAATTCAGGTTACTTTGCTCGCCTCCCCTCTTGCTCCGAGAGGCTACGCAGACAGGAGACAGGCTCAGGCAGCGGTGACAATTAACACCAGTGTGCGTCACGTGAAGACCATATGGCACGGAGGACGTTGGCTATGCAGGGCGGCTTGTGTTTGTTAGCGCAACTAATGATTTATGCACACTTGAGAGCAGAAATCTTCCATCTTACACACAGATGACTGTCAGAATGAAGAAAAAATATATGTATTTACTTGTGTGTACCATTAACCACTTAAATCCTATATACCGTACTTCAATGACAGGGTCCACAGGGGACCCTGTCATCGAATATCATTTTTCCCCCTCTACACCAAATCACTTGCCGAAACACAATCTACTGTACTCATATGTGTTGCAATGCATGCAAGCTAGTAGATCTTATATTTTTGCTGAATGTTCAGCTAAATGCCCAGTATAGGGACACTAGGGTTCATATGGTTAATATCATTCAGGCACTGACCATCACAGACGGTTTCTCTTTGTCTGTGGTGGTTTTTTCCCCCCTCTATGAACACCATTCAACTGGAGCAGGCCTCGATGAAGCCATTCCACAATTATTCCCAACAGGGAAAGCCTCAACCAGAGTGCACTCGAACTCAAAGACACTCGAGGGACGGCTGTTTGCTACCCACCATGGCTGAGGAGGAGCGTGCGGAATGCGAGGTGTGGAGGCGGCTGCTGTCTGCACCCCCGCCATGGATCAGGTAGGCGCCACCGCTGCTGGAGATGATCTGGCTGCCACCCATGTCCATGGTGATGCCCACCATGCTGTGAGGAGGGGCTCCGCTGCTGGCAGAGGAGGAGACCACAGTGGTGACCTGAGACCCGGCCTGCGAGTCAAAGTAGGCACCACCCTGTCCGTAAAGCTGGGCCTCCGGGTTGTAGCAGTAGGCTGTACGGCTAAAGAGAAACAGGAATGAGATATGGGACAAATACAGACAAGGGATTCTCACTTCTTTACAGGAAATAGCTTTTCACAATCACAATGCACACAGATCAAATCTTGAGCCTTCAAAGACGTTTGGAATTTGCATACAATGGCATGGTTTATAATAAACTTTTGATTGCTGATCGTTGTTACTGTGATGAAGTGAGATGATTTTTACACATCGTACAGCTATCAGCTGACGATTTTCAAAGACCAGCCAAAGTTGGTCACCAGGAACTGTTTCCCTGAACAGGTGTGAACACTGCAGGAATGATTGTTGTCTCCGCCAGGCCAAAGGCGTGGCTGAGACTATCTTTTCACCCCTGTCCGTCCGTCCGTCTGACAGATCGGCCAATGAAGAAATGCCATCCTACATTTTCAAATTTTGAAAAAAATCCAAGGTTGAAAGGAAAGGCATTTTATTTCTAACCAAACCAACACCCAGAGCCAACGAGAAATGTTATGGGTCTTAAATGTCTGAAACTACACGTGATGAGAACACCAAGAACACAGTAAACATGCACTCTTAATTGCACCATGGTGCATGTTATATTATTGCTTGACAAGCATTTGAAGTGGATCACAGACCACAAAAGAAAAAGAAAATCACACAGCATTTCAATTGGCTCTAATAGCATGTTCATCAGTATCACAGCATATCAGCTGGATGTGGTATGGTGAAGAGTGAGGCTGCCTGTCTTTCATCTGCCTGTCCATACATAACTCAAGTGGAATCTTAATGGACCCTGCAGCAAATTGAAGAGATACAACATATACGAGCTGTGTGTGTGTGTGTGTGTGTGTGTGTGTGTGTGTGTGTGTGTGTGTGTGTGTGTGTGTGTGCGTGCGCGTGTGAGAGATAACAAATCATTAAAAAAGAAAAATAACCCCACTATGATCCTCCAAAGGTTGTAGCGAAAACAGGTCAGCGGGGAGCAAGAGATGATATTCCTGATCTTTTTATAATTGGTCGCACGCCGTGTCACACACCTACGTGATATGCGTTGTGATGCGATGTGTCACGCAGTCTAAAATATGTGCGTGACACTGACTCAAAACCAAGTGTAAAGGGCAGTTTACACCAAGCACTGTTACCATTAGTACTATAAAGATAGTTTTCAAAATGGTTTGTGTTAAAGTAGATTAGATAAGTGCACAACATAACACAAGTTACTGCTAGGGATAGAACGCACCCCTATACAGTTGAGTCAATACCATCATTTACCATCAGGACGACAGTACGATGTACCGTGTTGCAGGCTAGGGCTTCAAGATCATTTGTCTCCACAAGTATAGGATTTCTGAACAAACGGGCCCCATCTCAGCTCTGTGTATAAAATGTAATGTGATGCCTCTTGAACTATGACTGGTAGCCTATCCTATTTTTCTCTGTAAGAGAGGAGCTGTGTATCGATCTATAACCAAGACCAATGGTGAATTAAATAGTTAAGAGTTATCGTTATAGTGCTTGGTATAAACGGCATGAACACTACTCATACTCTCCACACTTAGTATTATTTCCATATAGTCCTGTGATGGTACAAAAGGAAAGGTCAGATGGCTAGAAATGGGATTAAGTCAACAAAAACAAAATGATTTGTGAACTGAAGCCAAACTGAATGCTCAAAACCGAAAGCTTGAATGATTTCTGTCTTCTTGTGTGTTTTCTTACTGTTATATCCAGCTGCTGTGGGGATACAGGACTCTACAACACTACATTTGAGAACCATATTACGGATGCAGTTGGGGATGGCTGACTGGCTGCCAGCATTTGAACGGATATAGAAATAGCCGTTCCGATTTTCCTACTGCCATTGAGTGCAAATTCCTGTGAGTCATACTACAGTGCCTAAGCATGCATCATGTTATTTTGTCATAACGATAGAGGTCTAACATTGCTCACATAGTTCCATTTGTGTAGATCGCTTCTCCGCCTTCTCCTACATATTGGACTTGGGATGGGTATACGTGTTGGACCTGTTGGACCTATAGATAGAGACAAACAATACAAGAGTTACAACCACGACCATGGGTGGAGACTAGAAAGAAATACAAAGGTTCATTAGCTTCTTTTGCTTAGAAAGAACATTTAAATAAATAACTATCTGTTATTGAGGAGACAAACAATTTACGTAGGTACAGAAAGTAAAATAAATAAATAAATAGAGGACCTAACAGAAACCTTCTCTTTGAGGTCAAATAAGTATAATTCTTGGTGCATGTATGCAAGTTTATGTACCTGCTGAGGGACCTGTTGGACCCTGGGTACTGACAGCTGCTGTACTTGTGCTACTTTCTGAGCTGACCCCGTTGCTTGCACCAGCACCCTCTGTGCAGGAGAACAGGCAGAAAGTAGTTACTTAACACAGTGGTTTTCAACCTTTTTCATATCAAGGACCATTATTTATTCAGCATTTGAGCCACGGACCACCATTTGATGAGATTTAGCCTCTCAGACCCAAGACCTGGAATATTTTGCTGTCACTGGATCAGATTTTGTCCGTAATGATGTGGTACCAATAGGAGAGATAACAGGCAAACGTTGATCAAAATAACAATTCTCTAATTGTGAATTCTTGTAAATTAAGTAATGTTTAACAATAATTTAACTCTTGAGAGCGTAAAATGAAAGCAAATAATTTGGTTACATTATACACTCAAGAGTTACAGATCTATAAGGGTCCATTTGGTTACCAACTCTCCATCATTTAGTTGGGGGCCACCTGGGACCCCCTCAAGGACCACTGGTGGTCCCCGGACCACTGGTTGAAAACCACTGACTTAACAAACACAGCAATACTAATGTGCAGGGGCCTCCTGCACCACACAGAAGCAAAAATACTTCACAGATCACTAATAGCACGGGACAAATGCGCAAACACGAAAGCCTTATGGGGATTTGTTTTCCTATTTGTAAACATAATAATGCGAGCCAGCTTACCGTGTCATTTCTATTCCTTTCTATTTCGGAGCGGACCGATCCACTTAAGGAGCAATTCCCCCATTTTTTTTTTATATATATCTTTATTCATGTCACATATGTTTCAACCAGATCTTATATAATTGGTCCTCACTGATGCTCATTATAAGATGCCACCGTTTTCGTCTGTTCACTCTGCGTCTCATTTGGTGGGCTATGGATAGTTCAGAAGCCTGCCTACCAAGCGATGGAGATTCCAAGCTAATAGAAAAACGAAAGATTCCAGGAAATACAACAGAACCGTGATAAAACAGAAGCCATTGTTCTTGCATTAATACAAATTGAACCACGTTTTCCCAAACTTGTCTACCGAAGATGTCACTGGTGGGCAGATCTTGGAACTGTCCCTCCTCTGAGTCACAGAGCGTATAGTGACAGAAATGGTACCGTCTTATATTGAGCATTAATGAGGACCAATTATATGAAGATGGGGGAAATGGGTTAAGTGGTCCTTTAACCACTTAAGCCCTAGTTAGAATGTTTCAAAATGTTTTAGATTTGAAACCTTTTGGAAATGTTTGGCTACAATGACATGCTGAAAAAAGGTACATCATGTTTAGAGCTATTTTGCAACTGACTGATCTTCTGCATATAGCATAAGATTCATGTTTATCTGTGTGGTGTATATACAGCACTGGTTCCCAAACACAGTTTTTATGGTTCACGAGTAAATAAATATCCCTTTATATATTTTTTGGTTTCCTATACATTTTGTAAAAAAAAAAAAAAAGAGTTATATAAACAATGAATTAGAGGCAAATCCTATGTTGTTTCATACATAATACAAAAATAATAATCAAAGAAATTCCATAAATTAGAAAACAAAATGTTTAAAGAAGTAGTGAAAACGCGTTGCGCCACATTGTCAACGTTTTTAGATCTGACTAATTTGGGTCCCGGGCAAATGTCTAATTTCTCTTTTGGGCCACGGGCTAAAGAGTGTGGAAACCATGATATACAGTATAAGGCAGGATGTGATACCAGGAAGTATTGTTAATGTCAGTTGTTTTCTTTTGATGTAATGTCATATAATCCCATATATGGGATAGGCCCAAATGGTGACACAAAATGTCTTTGTACCTTATGTGGTTTACGTTTTTCACTAATAAAGTATTCAATCAATCAGTCAGACAGACAGACAGACATTAAGGCTAAAACACTGAAAAGTCCTGGGGACTTGTTTCCAATGCTTGTCTTCAATGGGTTGTGAATGTGGAGAGATAGCCACTCCTGGTTGCCTACTGCTACGATGGAGTGCTGAGGAAGGTTCTCGTTTCATGACAAACAAAAACAAATATAAACATACATTTTTCATCACAAGCCTGAGATAATGCTGTGTCCAGACAGCGGTGTCATTAGGCTTGGTGCTGGTTTTTCTCAATGTGCTCGACCTGACCAAAAAGCTATGGAGATTCACTACTGACTTAACGTTATTATTAGTAAAGTAATTCCATCTGGTTTCCATGGATTCTGTTGAAAACAGCGAGCTTCTAGTTGGAGGGAGAGAGAAGTATTGGTATTCTGGCGTGTGTGTGTGTGTGTGTGTGTGTGTGTGTGTGTGTGTGTGTGTGTGTGTGTGTGTGTGTGTGTGTGTGTGTGTGTGTGTGTGTGTGTGTGTGCATGCGAAGGGGAAGGGGGGGGTCCGCATCACGGAGGTGTGGCTACTGGCCATAGAGAAAGGGACAGTAATGTTGACCTAAGTAAATCAGATCGGTACAGATGTCAACAGACTCTGTTCAACAGAGGTGTATGGGACTTGGGATTGGGAATCAACTTTTTCTTGAAACAAAAAAAAAGTCCCTTCACTTTACTGCATTTAACAGAAAACTGCTGCCACCTTGTTACTTTTGCACTGATACATGCACATTGAATAGAGGCAGACAGAGATATTTATGAAGTTACCAAAGTTCAGAGAAGCCAATTGTCGGGATTGGGGCCATTTTAAAGACATTTTAATTTACATTTTTATAAAGAGAGAGTTAACTATGTTCAGTGTTCCTCACGCAGTGTGCAATACCAGCATGAGATTTGATTTGTCATCTGAAAAATTGCACAAGAGGATAAACTGTTCTTCCAGTAGCATTCGAGTTGACACAGTGAAACACGACACCACTTTACACACACATCTACGCCCAATGGATGCAAATGATCCCATTAACTATAACAATGGCACATCTCCAGGCGGTCTGAGGTGTGAAGATTTGCCTGTCTTGGGGGAGAGTGGGTGAGAACGCCAGAGCGGTCAATCTAACCTAAAAGTAACATCCGGAAAGGTATCAAGGTGCCATAATTCGGTTTTAGGGCAACATTTCAGATTTTTAATGAATGATTGGAATATTTAGGAATAGTCAGGGAAAGGGAGCCTTCTGAGAGCTTCCTGAGCGAAGATAATTGACATCACTTTCAAAATCGTCTGGGCTGGCTGACCACTCCAACACACGTATGTTAAGCATTTCTGCTTCATTTGATAGTGATCCTCATTTTAATTAGTGGAGAGGGACAGAAGTGGAGGGTGTGTGTGTGTGTAGTAGTGACTAGTGAGAGCCTCAAACGTGTGACCTGCAGATCCTAAAAAACTACTTCATAAACATGTCGTACGGTAGCAACAGTTCCACACAGACATTTTGACACATCCTGTTAACGTGTGTGTGTGTGTGTGTGTGTGTGTGTGTGTGTGTGTGTGTGAAAAAAATCAAACCTCGGTTCGAAGTGGAGCGGTGAATTTGAGCAGTTCCAATATATAGTTCCTATATATATATATATATATATATATATATATATATATATATATATATATATATATATATATATAATTGAATATTGAATATACATATTTTGGGGACCTCTCTGCGGGTCTTGACCCACAGATTGACAACATTAACCTCCCGTGGCAGGGGGAAGAGAATAGAATAGTCCCTGACTTTTTTTTCACCAATTTATATATTGACATGTGTCAATTCTTGATTGCCCGTGGCTCGCTACGGTGGCTGCATGCTTCGTGAGCCTCCACTCTAGCGGCTATCACGGGTGTGTGTGTGTGTGTGTGTGTGTGTGTGTGTGTGTGTGTGTGTGTGTGTGTGTGTGTGTGTGTGTGGTAAAAGTCTGCGCATGCGCAGATGCCGCCGTGCTGACCAACACAATTTGGACACACGGTAAAAGTCCGCGCATGCGCAAATGCCGCCGTGCTGACCAACACAATTTGGACACACAAAGCCACACAAAGGGAGCTGTGCTAGCACACCGCTCCAAAAACAATCTAAGCCATCTATTTTCTCTTGATAAGGAAACAATTTAAATTGACACATTGACACTTTGGTATAGGTTTGGGTTGTGTATGAATATGTTTAATCAAATTTTTTAAACATACACTATATAAACAACAAAAACACTGTACGAAAAATAAAACGACAAACTGGAACAACAACAACAACAACAACAAAAATAACAAACAAGCCCAGCTCAGACACAATACCATAAAGTAGAATGGAAAGGTAAGATGAGTGAAGAAATCAGTCCCCAGCCCCCCACGACCCCCTCATCATGGAGAGGGCAGGCACCCAATCCAGATCAGAACAAAATTCACTGAGCACAGTTCAGCATCAGTCCAGTAACAGCAAGACAAATAAAACACTGACTGACAGAGGTCAGGGCCGACAGGGGAACCCTTTAAGCACAGCAGCAGACAGCGCGGGCCCAATGAATCTTAAATAAGGGTCCCAGATTTTATAAAAGGCGTCTATCTTGGAGTGTAACATACATGTGATGTATTCACAAGGAATACAATCCATTATAATATTGTGTGCCATGATTTTTTGGAAGGAGCAACATCCTTGATCCAAAACAGGAGAATATTCTTCCTGGCAGCAAATGTTAACACATTGAACAGCCTTTTATGATTGGCATTTACAATATGACCATCTGGGAGACCAAGTACAAGACACAAGGGGTTTGGTTCTATAGGGACACCGAAAATAGTTGACAGTTCTATTACGACATCAGACCAATAGTTCTGGAGCTTCACACACAACCAAAGACAGTGAACGTAATTACTGATTTCTGTTTTGCATTTGAGACAAAGTGGGGACACACTGGGATCCATTTTGTTTTAAAGGGCAGGAGTTATATGTATGCAGTGTAATATACGGTACTGTATGGATTTAGTCCGATTGCAGACAGAAATCTCCTTTGCATACGTCCACATTTCATTCCAATCAACATTATCGATAGAGATGTTGAAATCTTTCTCCCATGACTGTTTGGCAGCATGGGAGTTTGTGTGGAGGAATTTGAATTCAGTACTTGGTAGAAAATAGAGATAAGGTTTTTAGCCAATGGGAGAGAAAGAGTCCTTTCCACCTGCGAAGCCGAACAATTGGTTAACAATGAGGTGTCTTTAGTAATAAAGTGTCTGATTTGAAAATACCTGAAAAGTTCAGGTCTCAATAAACCAAAACGCTGCTGCAGGCAGCTGTGCGAAGGACATTAAGATTTGGCCATCAAATAGATCCCCAAGTTTTCTGACGCCTCGAACCCCCCGTCCTCATAACCTGGCTTAAAGTCGGGATTACCCACGATTGGAGTAAGAGGAGATGTTAGTTTAGTACGGTTCTCAATAGTACGAGTAGCCCTCCAGGCCCTAATTGAACACAGTGTGATGGGTTTAGAACATAGTTCCTTAACGGATTTAAAGTTTTTGATAAATAGTAAGTTCCAAAGTGAGCATCTAGATTGAGAGGATTCAATATCAAGCCAAATTGAATGGGTTGTGTAGTTACCTAGTCATGATGTAAGTACTCTAATTGGCGATATCTTGCTCCGTTGCTCTACTGATTAATTAAATTGATATTCCGAAATAGTCGCCTCATTGACAGTGCACAGAGAAACAGAACTCAAAGTTACTCTTTCAAAGCTCAAAGCTGATATTACCAATATTAACAGTTCGCTTCTTGTTGATTTTACTATTTGAAGATCTGGCTTGATGGATCCATTCCAGGTTTTCTTCCAAATGCAAATAGCTAAATCAAATGAAGTTGACATTTGACTTCCAAAAGAAATGAAATTCCATGCCGGCAGAGTCAGCATTGATTCAATGAGATGTAACTAAACAACCCAAACCTCTACCAAAGTGTGATAGTGCTTCAAGTCCACTTCAAGTGCACTATTTAAAAACAAAAATGTTTAAGGCCCACTATTTTTGTCCAAAACCTTTTATGGTCTTAATGTTAGCAAAAATGTATAACATTTTTTTCTTAATAACTCCTGGAAACCCTGATAAATACGAATCACGTGTGTTCAGGTAGAAGGGATGATGAAAATAATTACAAGCATATCATATGATTAAATTGGCCAGTTCCCCATGTTCACTATGTCTCTGGTGCACCATATACACAGGTTCATGCAGATGCGGGTCCATGATTGATTTAGAATGTTTCCGTGGTCAGTAGCAACCTGAGGAGGGTTTGGTTGAGGGTAACTATCGATTATCTTCTTAGCGATTATTATAACACTTTTTTTCTTGATTAATTGAATAATCAAGTTGATTTAATCGATCGTTTTTTCTTTTTTTATATAATTATTTTTTACCATACATCAATGAATCAAAGCTCACATTGTGACCTTGTAGATTGGCTGCTATTCTGCTATTTTCAATGTATTTGAAAATCATTTAATTTATTCAAATCAATTTTCATTTGATTAGTGTTGCACCCCTGGGGGGCCAGCAGTTGCCAGGTGGTAGGTAACAACTGACCTGTTGGGACGCTGGGACGGGCTGCACCACGGGGGCCTGAGCGGATGTGGACGTGCGTATGGCCGTGCTGGACGAGGAGTCTGAGCCTCCCTCTGAGCTCTGCATGCTGGGACTGCAGGGAAGAAGGGAGAGACGGGTAAGAACAGTGACAGACAGAGTCCAATGCCTGCGAGTAGCAATGTTAAAGTGATAGTTCACCCACAAAAAATAATATTTTTAATATCGATTACTCACACCATGGAGACTTGAATTCATGGATATTTATTTATTATTTATATATTTATTTTGTTTTGTCGCATTCCTAAACCAATAAATTGATTACCAGCAGTGGTTCCCACAATGGTATGGAGGCACAAAGTGCCTGCTTCGTTACCTATGGAGACCCAAAGAGCCTCATCAAATTATTGGCTTAGTAATGCGACAAAAACTAAAAAATATCCATGAATTCAAGTCTCCAAAAAGTCATTTTGGGGTGAACTATCCCTTTAAGCCTGAAGAAATCACAGAATGGAAGCATATTTTCGAGCCCATGCATATAGACAGAGACACCAGGTGTGTTCAGAGTACACTAGCACTTTTCCAACTGCATGATAACTGGTTCAACTCAACTCACTGTACTATTTTCCACTGCAGATAGGACCCCCTAAATGTAGATGGTTGTCATAGCAACGTCAAACCCTCTGCAAAGGAGGGGTGCTAGTTTTAAAGTTTCTTAAAAGTATCAGGGAGCTTCCATGCAGAATAGTCCATTGTGACACAATGGTGCAAGTGACAAAACTCTCTGACCAATCAGTAGTCTAGTCTGTCTGCAGTGTTTTCACGCCACTGTTTGGCGCCTGCTCAGCTCGCATTGGACCTCAATGGAGGGCAATACCAAAAACGCAACCAAAAAGGGTGAGTAAGTTTCAGTCGAGTTTAGCCAGTACCGTGAAGTGGAAAAGTGCCATAAGGGGGCTGCTGCACCAGCCAAGTAAAGCAGAGCCAGTCAAGCCATCCAAGGCCCAGAGACAACCTTCCTCTGGCCTCTATCAGTGGAATAATAACAGGAACAACAAGCATTATTAAACGTAATAATGGCTGGTCCTGCTGGCAGGACCAGAGGTGTCTGAAACAGGTGGAAAAGTTAGAATCTGTCAGGACTGTAATGACATACCCCAAGGACTAAAACCCACCATACACGCTGCCACTGCTCTGGCTCTTCCATTGGATGACAGTGTGCGCTGCATAGCAAAGCAGTGGAGCTAAAAATGGAGAGACACAAAGGTCCCTCTTTTAAGAGGGGAGAGACTGGGAGTATGGGAGGGGTGAGAGAGAAGAATGGAACTGCAATGGGGAGCGAGCATAAAAAAAAAAAAAAGAACTACTTCCCCACTCTCTTACTGAAAAAAGGGGGGGGTGAAAATGGCAGTGGGACTCCAACCCCTGGCCAGGGTTCTGATGATATCCAGCGTTTGTTTCGAATGAGAGCCGTTCTCCGGGGGGCTCCAATAATCCAGCTGATATGAGGAAATTCCTCAATGCTTTGTAAACGTTTGTCGGTTGCCATGGTGAGGAATCCATGACGACCACCCCTTACTCTGCCCCCTCCTCCCTGCCCCTCCCCCCTCGCTCGACTCCCCTCCCACTTCTCTTTTTTCTTTATTTCTTTTTAAACCTCAGGCACAAGAACTTTTGAGTGTGGTGACCACGGAGAAAGGAGGGGGAGACACAGGGATGTGTAGTGTCTGTGTGGTAGTAGTAGTCGTGGTGGTGGGTACTAGATAAGAGGTCTTTAGCAGAAAAGCTTTGCACTAGTGCAATTCAATGCAAGTCAGTCCATAGGCAGCTTGTCCTCCGTCATTACAGCGGAGGACAGCGCGGCATAACCGGTTCAAGACGGTTCAAGTCAACCCTCTTCTACAAAGCAAACAGCCAAAGGCACAAATTTGTTTCTACTTCACTGCAGAGATTGCAGAGACACATACTGCTTGGCTACAACAATCTAGAGGTCAACTCAATCGTTGCATCTGATACCTGTTTGTGCAACAGGTGCGCTGCTGGCTTTTAGCTTCAGACTTTCTTTGACCCAAGATCGGGGTGTGGAGTGGAACTAAGTAACTTTGCACTAAATTAGGAAGACACTTTTCTGATCCTCATTTATGTGGTGCTTGTTCATTTTGACAGTGACCTTGGCCTCAAATCTAAATGGTAACGTTAGGTTGACAACATCATGACCTGCTAGCATGGGGGAAGGTGAGAGATTTGTGAACCAAGAATTGCCACTGCAGACCAGGAGGCTACCTGAATTAAAACACAGGTCCGAGACAGATTGTGTAACTGAGCTTTAGCGGGGAATAACAGAATAACAACAGTTGGGTGTGCCACCGCTGACATTTTCCAAGCATAGAGACTTGGCCAGAGGCAGAAACGTTGCTCTGTCTGTCTGTCTACATGACTAATCGGGCTGAGCAAAGTAAAGCCATGTTGAAATTCATGACATGTGTCAATCGCTTGTCTTATCATCCGTCATATACACATGTCAGGTTGAATGGTGACAGAGAGGACATGCCACATGCAAACACACACTCAATTGAAACCACGATTTATCTGACTGTCAACAGCAGCATGCACTCTCTCCCCCCCCCCCCCCCCCCCCCCCCCCGCCTGATCCGTCTCCAGTGTATTTGTCATGATGGGTGCAAAAATAGCACTCATCTGTAAAGGCCTTATCTGAGCAGAATCCTATCCAAAGACTATTTTCAGAAGGTTTGGAGGGAAATCTGTTTTTTATGCATCTATTTATACGGAGCATCTTTCTAAAGCAAGGAATTTGTCCACAGGGTGTCAGCCAAGTTATAAATACAAGTGTAACAATCCTAGCAGTTATCTTTGGACTACTTCTCACTGGGGGGGAGCAGACCTGAGGGTTTCTTTGCACCATTATAGCAGGACACAGTGGTGGTGGATGGCAAGGGGGGGTTATAAAATTGAGCACTGGCCAGCGTGTTTTCCTCCATAAAAGCTCAATTAAAGTGCCGTCTTTAGTGGAGTGCACCATGGCATAGGACTGACGAGAACAGGCAAAGAGGAGTCATTCTCCTCATCCCAGAGGGAAGGTTAAAAGCCACAAATTCCCCACCAGCAGCTATGAGCGGCACAAAAGCAGAACACAGCAGGGGACCTCACAGACAACTGCAGAAACCCTACTGTGAATAGGCGGCACTTTAGAGCCTTTCCCCTTCCAAACGCTTGACACTACACGCGCGCACACTCTCACACACACACACACACGCGCGTGCGCGCACACGCACGCGCACACACACACAAGCGTGCGCGCACGCACACTCTCTCTCACACCTATTCCTCTGTTAAAGAGCCACCTGAGTTCAAAAGGCATACGGAAATGGAAACATTTAGGAACTCTGGAATTTTAAAACCCTTAAAAGAAATAGACAGTAAACCTTCCTACAGTCTACCTGCAGTTGTGTTTGAAAATATGGACAAGATTTAAACATGTCACTGACAAATCTAAACTCCAACAGCCCTCAATCAGAGAAAAACACATACAGATGTTCAATTAAAAACAGGAGCCCACAGTCTTGGCTCATGTTTGCACTAGCCCACATTGTTTGCAGAGCAACAACGGTTGCTAGTAGCAACACCGTCCACTCCCGTTTCCAGGAGCCTGTTGCTATGCAACCAACAGAATACTTCCCAAACCAAACAATGCCATCCCCCAACTGATCCCTCTATCTCACACTAAGCAGAAACTTACAACAATAAATATGTAAGCTATTAATTTCAGACACCAGGGGGAAGACACTGGGGGCAGAATTATAGTCGTATTTGCGGAGAGTAAAGATTACATAAAAATTTAAAGACTTAAAGCTGGTTTACAAGACTTGATTAGATGTAGATGGTACTACTACTCTACCCCCCAAACATGCCTTGCACCAGAACAACTATTGCTTTCCTTTCAAACTTGATAAGATAGCAAAACACCTGGACATACAGTGTTTAATGCCTTTTACAACTGATTGGACAACACAGCAATAAAAGTGAAAATAACTTACACTCCTCACAGACATCTACGTCGGGGAGTGTGTGTGTGTGTGTGTGTGTGTGTGTGTGTGTGTGTGTGTGTGTGTGTGTGTGTGTGTGTGTGTGTGTGTGTGTGTGTGTGTGTGTGTTTGTGAA
>NC_137810.1:29813147-29908147 GCF_963921795.1 Nannobrachium achirus | reverse complement strand
CCCGACGCGTCGGTGAATCACAGGTCACTGTGGCACCCATCCCTGAGAGGCAACCAAGCATGACCATGATCACAGGCTCCAGGCTGTGTCAATAACGGTGCCCGTGGTTCACTGCACTTGTGATAAATGAGTGTAATGTGGCTACGCTATCAGTGCGTGTGCATGTTGTTCTACGTCAGGAGTCTTCAACGTTTTCATGCCAGGGACCCCTCAGTTGAGAGAGAGATGAAGCAGGGACCGGCGCCACAACCTTTTCATGGATTCCATATAGTTTCATCGTTTGACAGCACACTCAGTGTATTTTGGATTCGTGTCAATTTCTGTTTTCAGATATTTAATAACCACTTGAACCGTCAATACTTAATAAACTTCACCTTTCACTCTGTACTTAGTCTGCTCTTTTTCTCCTCTACACTAAATCTCTTTGCCGAAAATAGCAGATCTACAAGCTCACAACGCGTGAGCTTGTAGATCTGCTATTTTTGGCTAAAGTTCTCAGAATATGGATGCTAGTGTTCAAGTGGTTAATATAAAAAAAGAGTACAAAGATTTGGTGGCCCCCCCTGTAGTAACTCTGAGGACCCCCTATGGGTCCCGGACCCCCTGGTGAAGACCCCTGTTCTTCATTGTAACAACACAGATATTAAAAAGAAGATGATCCCGGAACGAATCGGAACGCAGATGAGATCACTGTACAAAAGGTATGGTGATAGAGCCTTAACTCCCCACCAATGGCTGCTTTCCATGTTCTTCCGTTCTCCTTTCTGAACACCTTCTCCTCCTGACCTGCCTCTGCAAGCCAAAACTATGCACTGCACTCCCACCACAAAGAGGGAGACAAATAGACTGATTAAAACCACTGACTTTTTAAAAGAATAACATTTCGCCCCCTGGCCCACCCCAACTCTTTTCTTTCCATGACTTTGGGTGTATTTGTATATCAAGTTGCCATGTAAACATAACAGCAACATGCTCAGATTGGGGGGCTGGGGGGTGAACACAGAGTTTCAGTGCGGTCATTCCTTTGTTTTCTTTGTAGCTGAGGAGAGTGTGTGACCAATCAAAGAGTAGATTCCGATTCAGTCACACCATGTAAAACCAAGCTGCATGTTCCATTAAATGAGGATTAAATTCTTGCTCTCCAAACAAATTGTGTCAAACATTTTGGTAAAAAAAATCTAGATGAACGGCAAGCAACAAATATTTATATAGAGAGAGAAGTGCTGCAAAGTGTACCTAGCACATACACCTGTCAGAGCAGTGACAAATGAGCCATCAAATCAATCATTGATTTGGAGAGAATTCTAAACCTGTTCTAATCTAAAAGACCAACAAAAAATTAAGAAAATGTGCCCCATTACACTTAAAACGAATGAAGGTATTGTTGAGCAGCATCAATAATGCATCTTCCCAACATGAATCATTCAGCCGTGTGCCTTGGAAGATAAACGATATGTAGAAATACACCTGTTACACTGCCATGTAGCATATACCATTATTACAAACAAGAGATACACCTGTTACTCCATCTTGTAGCATATTCCATTTGTACACACTTACACTTTACAAATCCAAAACATACGGTGCTCACCGCCTTGCCCCAAGTGCTCTATCTATTTGGAACCTCCTCGGGATGTGTCAGCCCATATTTTTCAATAAATTAGTGTTTTACTCAAGCTTGTCTCGAAATCTCACTGCAATTCCTTGTTTCCCCAAATGAGTGCTACTGCGCAACAGTGGGGAAACGGGGGAAACCAGGAAAAGCAATGAGATTCCGAGCTTAAGTAAAACACTCCTAAAAATATGGACTGACACATCCCGAGGAGGTTCCTAATAGATAAACACTTGGGGCAAGGCGGTGAGCACCTTATATTTTGGATTTGTACATGTTTGGAGCATAAAGGGAGTCAAGCGGGCTCACCGACCGTCCATTGTGGCTCGTCGTTATAACCCTGTAAGAGTAAAAACGTCTTCAAAATAAAAGTCCTCTTACGGGTGTTATTATTTATGACTATGTACACACCAGAGATAAACCTGTTACACCATCATGTAGCATATTCCATTAGTACAAACCAGAGATACACCTGTTACACCATCATTGTAGCATATTCCATTAGTACACATCAGAGATACACCTGTTACACCATCATGTAACATATTCCATTAGTACACATCAGAGATACACCTGTTACACCACCATGTAGCATACAGTATTTAGTACAACAGAGAGAGTGTTCATTGAAGAGTAAATGTTCTTGTTGCAAAGAGAGAAACAGTGCCTCAACAGGAAATAGATCATGCAAACGAGTAAGTATCAGACAGCGGTCTGCTAAATCCAGGATTGAAGGGTTCCCAAGCTTTGTTTTCAGAATGCAACCCCCCCAAAATGATCATATTCATAGGTCATATTTGAACAGGGGAACCCCCACCCTGACAAGCATTTGGAATTGCAGGCATTATATTTAGTTTGACTTGGTTCGACGGATAAACATTTTGAAAATAGACGGATTACAAGTTCCCAACACCTCACACTGCAAGGCGTTGTGAGCTTGTAGATCAGCTATTTACACAATGTTTGTCTCTTTCTTAGGTAGTATTTGACAATTTGATTAAAAAAATAATAATTGTCAAAACTAAAAAAAGGCATTAAAAAGTGACTTTAGAAATGTGCAGACAGACACCCTGTATACACTTACTGTATACTACTATGTTGGTTTGTTTACTGTTGAGTGAGAAAACAATGTTGCTAATCATATGGGTGGGGAGTGGGGACCCCCCTCAGTTTGGGAACCATTGTGCTAAAGTTGAAGAGTTGAATAGATTAGTTACTCAAAAGAGGGGAGAAAATAGTCGAGACAGTATGCAGGGGAGAATAAATGAGCCACACTCCACACACACACACTTTAACTGAAAAGACCAAAATTGGCCCTAATTCTCTTTTTCACTGTTATTATTTCTATGCAGCACCACAGTGGTATCAGGACTCACCTGTACACACAGAGCAATCAACTAACTGCACAGTCAGCAACACAAAGGAGTACTACACTTGAACAACGTGTGATTATCACCTGGAAGGCTTTACTATTAGCACACAATCACCAGACCAGTAACCTCGCCCACCAGGCTTTCTCAGAGAAAAAGCCTGGTGTTCGTTCACAACAGGCCGTTTGGTTTCCGCCTAAAGCGCGGAAACCACTAGAAGAAACGGCGTCGCTTTGATTTGGTTCCCTCCGTTTGTTTCCCAAATCCTTATTAAAATGCTCGAGTAGCCTAGTGTAGTCTTGCCAGTCGCTAAAAGTTGGACTCAAAGATGCATATACCAAACAAATTTTTCAAAAGCAAAACTACTCCGCATCAAGGAGTTTATTAGGTAGGCCCTAAAAGCGTGTCCTTGAGCGCAGGGGAATATTTTGGGTTAAAACTGAATCCGGTTTGATCTTTCCGGCAAATTGTAGTCCTTTGAGTACTACAACATGACGTTTTGTGGTTTCCGCTCCAGACCGGTTACAAGCCCGAAAAGTGAAGTGATCCCAGACTACCAGACCAGTGCAGCACCAGGCCAATACACAAGACGGAATGTTTACAAGAAGAGAATGTAAATAAGTAAACTAAACACCAGACTTCCGACTAACATACAATGACTTATTGTGCACAAGCTGTGAGGAATGTGTAGTTTCAGTATATCAAGCCCACCTCTCTTTGAAATGAGACCGTTAGGACAGACAGACATGCAGGACCACCAAAGAATAAATAATCATCACAGCGCCACCTAGCTGTAATATGCGATTGTTTTGTCTGGCGTGTGTGTGTTTTACTCGCAGAAATCTTTACTAACTCGTCTGTTCCAATAAGTAACAACACTAAAGAGGCGATTCAGTTAAGTTGCTTTGGGAGTGAATTCATTAACACTAGTCTGCAGTAACACTGAACGAGGTGCACAAGGCAAGTTATGTTGTGTATACAGTGGTGTAAAGTAACTAAGTACATTTACTTAAGCACTGTACTTAAGTACAATGTTGATTTATTTGTACTTGAAACCTGTACTTGCGTTGTGAGCTTGTAGATCTGCAATTTATTTCAAACATTTTGTACTTTTACCTTTGGTGCTTTAAGTACATTTTGATGCCAACACTTTTGTACTCAAGTACATTTTGGATTCCAGACTTTAAGTAACAGAGTATTTCTATATCGCAGTATTGATACTTTTACTCACGTCAAGTAAAACATTTTAGTACTTTTCCTACCACTGGCATTCAAAGAAAGTTATGTTGTAGGCTACCTACGTGATCGACAAAAATAGATATATAACCTATAAAAAAATACAGCATTTTGGTTGAGTAAGGTTAAACGTTGACGTTAACGTACCGACACAACTAGAATGAACGACATTGGGTTTGCCTGGAGAATGTAAGTAAATCCCATGATCGGTCCGTTCCAGTCAATAGTCTGTTCCCATGCAGGAGCTACAGACTAGTGCCACCTGCTCCCGATCAAAATGAGCGAGCAAAACACAAACAAAAAAAACACACACACAAAGCTCGATCAAACTTTAGGCGTGATCGTTAACGACAGAGACACATTGGCAATGTTCTACGACGGAAAAGATGTTGCACACTGCACGTATAACAGCCGTTCAAACATCGCTGTGGAACTATTACGCCTGTACGTGTTAGCATTAGCGAGCCACCTGTAGCTCGAACAGCAACATCTCCACGGCGTTACTTGCATAGCAACGACTCATAGCGACGACCAAGCCGCTTCCTTACAGTATAATATTTAAACAGCGCGTCCAGGAATGCCCCCGACATTGCCGATGCTTTTTAGCCAAGTTGTTATTACTTATGAGTTGTTGTTGGTGTGGATTTAGTTACATTAAATAAAGAACTGGGAAGCCCCGTTAACGTTACAGTGAACTTGGGGCAGCAGGAAGGAAGCGACAAGGAAGGGAAAGTTATGACATGGAAGGGAAACGGAGGCTGGCAATGCAACTCGATCCGGGTGTATTTTAATAATCCAAAGTCAGATTCATGTCATGTCTCTAATGCTGTAAATATATAGTCACCTTTGCCTTGAGAAAACTTCTGCCATGGTTGTTGTGCTCTCTTTATCCCTCTCTCTCTCTCACTTTCTCGCTGTCTTCCAGTTGCTGCAGGCTGCTGTTGCTGAGTGTTGCTGGTTGGTAAGTAACTGTCTCCACGGCTACAATCACTATGGTGCGAGCCTGGGGTCTCGTTGCTACCCTCCACTGGCTACGTCACTGAAACCACTAAACCCCGCCCAGTTCAATATGACCGCTAGGGGGCGGCCTTACCACTGAAAATATCTAATTGATTGATTGATTGAAGGCTTTATTAGAAGTTTGCATAGGAAAATGTACAGATTCATGACGGTACAGTTCACTGGTACAAGGTCTACTAAAAGGAGATCCATGAAAAGACTAAGCTTATTTCAACAGGAAACCATTAAAGTATCTCATATAACATTGAATGACAGACAAATAGAACACAGTACTATGCAGTAGATATGTAAAGAAAAAAAGAAAACAGTAGGTCTATACAATCAGTAAGTACAGTATATACAATATATACAAGGAAGGGGCAGGTAACAGTAAGTCTAAACAATCAGTATGTACAGTATATACAAGGAAGGGGCAGGGAGGGTAGGGTTGGGCTAGGTTTTTTACCAGTTGTGAACGGCTGCTGCCTGTAAGTGGTTTTTCAGGGCATTTTTAAAGGATGCTAGTGATCCACACTCCTTTATGACCTTCGGTAAGGCATTCCACATTTTTGTGGTGTAGCAGAAGAACGAGTTCGACCCTTTCTTTGAGTTGACTCTGGGTTGAACGTGATCTGTGGCACTGCCTCTGGTGTTGTAATTATGGACATCCTTAACGTTTATAAAGTATTTTGACAGGTACTTGGGTATCATAGTGGTGTGGTGTATCTTGTACACCAGGCCCATTGCAAGTTGCTGTACTCTGTCATCTACTCTGAGCCACCCTACTCTTAACTGGTGAGTAGCGGTGAGGTGAGTCTGATAGGGAAGGTTAAGCAGGACCCTAATTAGTTTATTTTGGGCTGTTTGGAGTTTAGTTTTAAGGGCTTGTGGGGCGTCACGATACCATACGTGGACTCCGTAGTCAAAGAGGGGCTGGATTATTGCACCAGCTATGGTCTTCAGTGTGTTGAAGTTGACCATTGGGGCGATCCTCTGTAGGAAACGAGTTCGTTGGTTGATTTTTTTTATTACTTTTGAAGTCATCTTTTCGCTGGAAAGATTAGCTTCAAGGATACATCCTAAGTAAGAGATTTCGTTTTTTCGTGTTATGACCTTGTCACCCACTTTGATTGTGAAGTCATCTACCTTTTTGAGATTATGATTTGATCCAAAGAGGATGGACTCGGTTTTTCCCAGGTGAATTGATAATTTGTTGTCGTTAAGCCATGTGCAGATCTTACTCAGTTCAGAGTTAAGTGTCTTTTCAACCTGCAAGTGGTCCTTGCCCGAGACTAGGAGAGCCGAGTCATCCGCGAACAGGAACAGGTTGCAGTCGCAAGCAGATGCCATGTCGTTCACGTATATTAGGAACAACAGAGGTCCCAGTATGCTACCTTGAGGAACACCACAGCTTACTGGGAGGGGGGGGGACAGGGTTCCGTTAATCTCCACCACCTGTTCCCTCCCCACCAGGTAAGATTGCATCCAGCTCACTGCTGCGCTGTCAAGACCGATGGCTTTTAGTTTCTCAATCAGAATAGCATGATCCACGGTGTCAAATGCCTTCTGGAGGTCCATCATGACCATGCCACTATATTTGCCCTGATCCGCTTCGCGTTTGATTTGGTCAGTCAAATAGAGAAGGCATGTGTCAGTGGAATGGGATTTTCTGAATCCAGATTGGAACTCGTAAATCAGATTATTCTCATCGAGATAACTTGCAATCTGTTCGTAGACTATTTTCTCCATGACTTTGGATATGGAGCTAAGAATGGAAACGGGGCGGTAGTTTCCAGGGTCTAGTTTGCTACCTTTTTTGTGCAGGGGGGTTACTTTTGCTAGTTTGAAGTCCTGGGGGACATGACCCTGTTCGATGGAAAGGTTAATTATGTGGGTAATGATTGGAGCAATGGTGGCGGCTGAATCTCTGAGAAATCTAGCTGGGATTTTATCAAGGCCAGTGGCCTTGTGCTGAGGTAGGGCGCTCAATTTTTTAAACACTTCATCAGTTGTCACTGTGGAAAGTTTAAAGCTGTCTTTTCTGACGCCCAGTTTTTTTTAGAATTTTTTAATGGGGTCGTTTTCACAGATGTTGTCAACAACGCCAAAGTGCAGTAACTACGAACAAACAAATGAAAAATGGGTTTAAAAGTGTTTCAACTGGTCAGACAAATGAGATATGGCACATAAGCGATATTACACTAATTGTATAGCCTATCTCTTCTTGAGGTAGGTTAATTGTTTATCCCCCAAAATCACAAAGGCTAACCTTTGGGATACACAAACGAGTCAGTGTATCCAAAAACGTAATTACTGCACTTTAGCTTTGTAGGGCTGAATTGTATACTCATCCTCACACCAAGTGAAACATGAGTTAAGTTAATTTGTTTGGAGGATAACACATAGGGAGGTTTACAGGTAAGGATACCTGACTCTGAATCAAAAACTTACCATCACACCACCAGTCAGAGCCTGCATTTAAATAGCCTACACTAGAAATCAATATGCCTGTTGGGCACTGGCCCACAATACCCATTGTGCCCATTGTACCCATTGTCAGAGCAGAGCAGAGTAGGCCTACCTGTTGTATGTTGTCTGAGTGAATACGCATTGTATCCATCTGTCTGTTTGTATGTCTGTGTCCCTTTTATACTCATATGGAGATGATGAGCTCTTTATCTGTCTGTCCTTGTCCCTTTTATTCCCATAAGGCAAGACCATGCAGTAGGCCTATGTTATAGGCCTATCCTCCTCAGACAGTTACATTTATTATAGGTTAAAATTCTCATAAAAAAAATGACCGACAGTACAAAGGCAGGGCATCAATTAAAACATACAAATGTGACTGAGAAGTGAACCTGAAATGTTCACCTAACTTGAGAAATGATGTCCCAACCAGGTAAAACAGTCACATCCGGTCCGGATTCCTGTAGAGCTTGGATGTGTGCATTCTCCAACACTCAATGATGGATTTTTGTTCAGGTGCATCCATCATGAAAACAAATAATAATAATAAAAATGAATACACAACATATACTTAATTTTTGCTATTTTTTAAAGTCTATCTAGAGGCTAAAGACTTGCAGCAGTTTTGGGTCACCCATTACATTATTTAGGTGAAGGCTGCTATGAAGTTGCGCTGCCTGGCAACCTCCTGTTTGTTATGTGGAGTGTGGTGGACACAGAAGCTTCACCTGTGTTTCAGATTCAACTGGTGTGAGGGTAAGTAGATAAGGACATAATTTAGATTTTGGGGTGAACTATTCCTTTAAAGCTGTACATATGTGGCAAGCTGGAACTATTTACTACCTTTACCACTACTGCTTATGTTTAGTATTTTCCAACCAACTCAAAACTTCTGTCACCTATACTGCTATTTATCACACCTGTTTTGCAATATATTTTCTTCTTTTGAGTTTTGAAATGCATTAGGCCTATATTATTAATCTTTGCGACTGAATAAAATATATTTCTGTTGTAGACTATTATATATATATAGGCTAGAAATGACTATCCTCAGACAGTTTACCTTCCACATGCATATAGGCTCCAATATTGTTATACAAATTGTTCATATTGAAAATCACGTGGACACATTGAATGTGTGTGATTTGTCTTTATTTTGTCCTAATTGTTAAGAATTAAATGTATTTGTAATGCAATTTTATGGTCGGATGTTAAAGAGAGAATACTTGTAATGAAACAAACACCACTAACAGGGTAAGTGATTTTCTTTGGTTTAAAAGTGTTAAATAGCTCTATATTCTGATAGTACTCATTGCTATAGAGCGTTTGTTCAGTAACAGGAACAAACACTCTTGCTCTATTATTAATTATTATAGTATGTCTCTCAAGCCCTATGTTAAACAGAAAATGCATTTTCAGGTCAGGATATACCAATTTTATCCAGTCAGGATTGCAAACTCTGTCAGGATACAGATTAAACAAGTGAAATTGGAAGTGATGACAGAAAGAGATGAGCTGACAAAATTAGAACTGGGACACTATAAAAAAATTAAGCTGATAAATGGGTAATCCTACTCTCTCCTGAGTGGCTGAAAGTTTGTCACCTACCTGAAAATGTGTTTTCTGTTTATTAAAGGGCATAGAGAGACCCCTGTGACTGAACAAACACTCTATACCAATTATTACTATCAGAATTGAGTGCTTTAACCTTTTAACAAAAAAAAACCTAAGTTTAAGCTCAGTGTGCCAAGTTCAACTTGAAATTGGCAGTTTTGTCTTCCTCCTGCTATTTGAATCTCAACCACATGATGGCAGCACATATCCATTTTATGGGACAAAGTGTTTTCTATCAGCAAGGTCAGCTGGGCTACTAAAGTTTAGTGTGTGTGTGTGTGTGTGTGTGTGTGTGTGTGTGTGTGTGTGTGTGTGTGTGTGTGTGTGTGTGTGTGTGTGTGTGTGTGTGTGTGCGTGTGCGCACGCGTGTGTGTATGGCATGTAAGTGTGCGTGCGTGCACGTGTGTGTGTGTGTGTGTGTGTGTGTGCGTGTGTGTGTTTGATTGATTAATTGAAGACTTTATTAGGTTTGCATAGGAAAAGTTACAGGACAGTACAGTTCACTGGTACAAGTGTGGCGGAGAGAGTCGCAGCCCCATCCTGAAGCCTCAAAAGTATCTGCTCTCGTTCCATAGGGATGTCCCTTTGGAGTGATGGTTAAGATATTGGACTTTCACGTGGGAGACCCGCGTTCGAAACCGAAGCCGCTTCCAAGGAGTGGCTTTGTGTGTCCCGTACCTGTCCCGTGCATCCCTGCGCTGTGATTGGTTAGTTTTGTCTGTCCCGTACATGTCCCGTGCATGCAGAATTGAGGATTGGTCAAGCTTCACATGACAATTTGGCCCTCCAGACAAAATCATCCATTCATTCAGAATTCATAAAAATATAGAACTAAAGCACACACAGAAAGTATAGATCTAGAACACCATAGAATAAAAATTCACCGCTTCACTTCGAACTGAGGTTTGATTTTTTTCAATTGAGGTCCGCATTAAATGACAGAGAAATAAATGGTGTGTGTGTGTGTGTGTGTGTGTGTGTGTGTGTGTGTGTGTGTGTGTGTGTGTGTGTGTGTGTGTGTGTGTGTGTGTTAAATGGCATGAACACTCCTGCCCTATAGGCCTCATGGCTCGGCAAGGCTTACTTATACTAATTTAATAAAAACTAGAGCATGGCAAAAAGTGAATTAACTGTAACGACGTACCCAAAAAAGAGGATTAATGAATGATTAATGAGTGATTAATGAGTGAGTGATTAATGAATGTATGGTTGCAGAAAGAAAACAAGTACTATATAACTGTTGATCTAAAATCAAATTGATCTGGGGGGGGAAAAACATTAAGAGGGGGAGGAAATATGAATAATAGACCTGAATTTTGAGGTTATTCATTATGTGATAATATAGCAAATATCCAACCCAATGCTTTCCCAGCAAGGACCTGGACCAATCAGTGACGTCTCGATTGGGGCCAGATCATGTCAAACCATGACTAGTCAGATATGGCCTAGAATATCACCTGATTTCAACCAAAATAAATCCTGCCCACGAAAACGGACGTCCTGGATTAATCAGAGAGGGTCCGATCGAGGCCAGATATCTATCATAACTAGTCAAATATGTCCCAGAATATAACCTTATATGCTCATATTTCAACTAACATTACAAATGATTACAATAATCCTGTCAAACAAAAAAGTTCATATGACGTCCTGGTAATGACGTCAAGATCATTCCCATATGGGCTGTGATCTGGCCTTGTTCTGAATGTCACCGGAGTCACTGGAGGATGTTATCATAACATCATCATGACGTCATTTGGCTTGCAGGGTTCCTGCCTTGGCTAGTATGTTATGGAAACTCACATTGTATGTTCTATGCTCAGGTTGATAACCCTGCCTTATCAAATTGTAAATTCAACCATGGTTACCTCTGTGGCCACCCTACTTCTTTATCAGCACCAAATGGATTATGTAATAATGTCTATCCGTTTGTCTGTGGGTTTGTGTGTCAATGACCAATATATCACAACACTTAGTTGCCAGTCTGCATTGCAATGAAATTGTTGATTTTGATGATCCCATCATCCCATGACCTTTCCTCTCATGCCACCATCAAGCCACATTTTCAAAGTTGAAAACTGTTGAGATTTTTATTACTGTATGCTTTGTCAGAGTGGATTCTTCCAGTTAGAAACTGGTTCCATTATACTGTATGTAAAACAACTGGAGACGGTTTATTGTCACAGTAGTTTTCCCCTTATTTTTCCAAGACACACTCCATCATCATACAGTCACATTGTTTGTGCACATGGTGCATCTTGTGTGCTTTTGTGTGATAGCATTACACATGTTTTCCTTACTTCATGAAGATATTCTCAAAATCTAAGAAATTATGTTAATGCTTTAAAATAACTCTCTTGGTAACCTCTATAGCAATGGTGACCTAAGGTAACATAAAAATCAGGCATGAGGGAAACAACTTCAAGCAAGATCTTTAAATAGATTAGAGAGTGGAAATGGAAAATGTATAGTGAAATGAAATGCAGAATAAAAATCCTGCCTGCACACAAGTTCCAAGTCTGCAAGTTCCATTTATTTATTTGTTTTATTTATTTGTTTTAGTTTTTGTTCTTTTCATAAAATAAAGGAAGCAGAAGAGCGGGGCAGACTGTCACGCCTCTCACAGCGCCGTATTAGAGTTCTGTTTGGGCACCCCGCTCTTTTATTCTACCTATGAGGGCGGACAGTGTATTTCATTGGGAATGGAGGTAGAATAAAAGTGTGGTGTGACCATGCCCTTCAGAGGTAATTTAAGGTCTGATTTTGTTGCACAACTAACATTATCAGCAACCAAATGCAATACCTTGGTTGACTGTTGACCTATTTCCCCTGAGAGAAGTTTCTAAATTTAAAAAAAGTGGTGGTAGTTGGGAAAGAAACTGCCATGTGTGTAAATAACCTTTGGGCATGTACACGTGCATGTGTGTGTGTGTGTGTGTGTGTGTGTGTGTGTGTGTGTGTGTGTGTGTGTGTGTGTGTGTGTGTGTGTGTGTGTGTGTGTGTGTGTGTGTGTGTGTGTGTGTGTGCACTTGTGTACCTTTGGGCTACTCAAATACATACACTTCCTTTTAGTGTGGGGATTTAAGGGGAGCAAATGCTAATTTCGTGCAAATTTGTCTTAAAGCGCACAATTTTGCACAGATGTAGCCCAGGGCTGGCTCTAATGATTTAGCTAGGGCGCCCGAGCCGACGACCTTCGGGGTCGCCACAGCGGCCAAATCAAGTTGGCCTCCCATTGACTTTCTATACAGGAGGAAAATACCCAGAAAAACATTTTTTTTTCTGGGTATTTAAGTAGGATCTGAGGGGTCTAACTAGGGGTTTGTCATAATGCTGAATTCATTGCAGGCATTTGTTTTACACAAAAAACATTCCTTGGGCTAGAAATGGCCTCAGAAAACGATGCATGTATGGGTGAGCATTCATGTTAAGTACCATGCATAGTAGTACATAAACAACGCGGGGATACATAACGAACGGAGACGGAGAGTACTTTGATCCGGTCTCTCCGTAACTCCGGACGTAATTGTCTCTGTCCGTAACGTTACGGACAACACTCAACCTAACGGATTAAAACCGATAAAAACGTACGTACACATGAAGTACCCGTGGCGAACTTTTGTCAACCGTGGGGGCAGTAGAGGGAGAAATGTTTCGTCTTTTTTTCTGGTATCCATTTCGTAGTAGCAGTAGTAGGAGGAAGTAAAAAATAAATAAATCACAAACGCTGAACAGTGAACAAGCCGTTCAGGACGCAGACCTGTTGCCACTTGTACAACTGCAGTGCACACAGCAGCAGCGGAGGCAGAACGCAGAAGCAGCAAAGTGCCAGTGTCAGATCATGATACCATTTTAAATGATTATGATTGGTTTTAAAAGTTGTTCTACTTTATCCAAATAATAATATTAATAATAGGCTTAATAACAGCATTTTCCGACGGCGACGGCGTGCAGGGACATCAACTATGGAGTGAAAATAGAGTACGATGCCATTGAAAGAACGCACAGCACGGCTGTAGGCTATTTACTTAATGCATGTAATCGCCGATGCCTATCAACATGTTTGCTCATTGGGAAGATGCATTTGGGTGCCATCTATTGGATACAGTATGTAATTGAACCGTATATAACACAGAGAACGGACGGAACTATGCATGTCGACGCAATTACCGTAAGTTCCTCCTGAACCCCAAACGTACACAAAATCATCCATCCGTAACTATAAATGGCCCTTTAGTCGGAGGCCTTAGGGTTTTTTTTCTCGTGCTAATCAGTCTAAAAGTGCAAAATTTTGCACAGATGTAGCTCAGGGCATGCTCTAATGATTTAGCTAGGGCGCCCGAGTCTGCGACCTTCGGGGTCACCACAGCTCCAGAAAACACCCACAAAACTCTGAAAAGTGATGACTCATCACTTTTCATTACTAAACACAAGTGTTTCGAACGAAACACCTGTTTATTTAGGTCTGGAAGGAGGTACTCCCTCCTTTGGGTGGCGCTATTGCGTCAGCCTCACAACAGAACGTACTCACGTTAACTCCCGCAGGGCGATCCCTGATTGGCCGGAGGGCTTGTCACTCAAGTTTTACGGTACTGGGTCAGTCCCCCATAAAACCTGTGGCATCCCACAATACTGTCTCTTGAAAGCATCTGCTCCGAAAAATCGAACAGAGGGCAGAGACTCGGAGGGAGTACCTCCTTCCAGACCTAAATAAACAGGTGTTTCGTTCGAAACACTTGTGTTTATTTTCGGTCTTCCAGTTCGGTACTCCCTCCTTTGGGTACGTCAACTCCCGTAAGCGACGTCGGCCAACGTCCACTCACCATACACATGAACGGCAAAGGAGACGTCTTCCAGACACACCTTCGCCCACAAGGTCCCCCCCTGAGACCACCGGAATCAGTCGGGGGCAGTGAGTAGGAAAGAAAAGGAAGAGGAGCGCGCCAGAAAGCACAAGGGCAGTCCAAGCGCTCCAGACGAGGAGGAAGACACAAGGGTCCTCCTCATTCTGCAGAAGAGTCAGCAGCCACCTGGAGGACTGAATGCGCTAACGAGCGCGGAGCCACGTCCAACTGGTAATGAGCTGCAAAGGTGGACGGCGAAGTCCAGTTCGCCGCCAAACAAACCTCCTGAATGGTGGTCCCTTGCCAGAGACCCCAAGAGGAAGACATCCCCCTAGTGGAATGAGCTGTGAAACCCACAGGTCTAGCCACATTCGCACTATCATACGCCAACCTAATGGCGTCGACAATCCACCCCGAAAGGGTTGCTTTAGCAATCTCCATCTTCGCGGTGGACTTGCCGTGAGGAACAAACAGGCTGCGCGACTTCCTGCGCGCCTGAGTCCTCTCACAATAAATCTTCAGTGCCCTCACAGGCAAAGAAGATTAAGGCGCCTGTCCTCCTCCGTACCAAAGGGAGGAGGATGAAAGGCCAAAAGCCGCACCGGAACATGCTGCACCACCTTATTCTTCGGAATGAAGTGAAGGTGAGGTTTAAGTAGCACCTGCCGGCCGTCCGGAGAGAACCTCATGCAATCCTCTGACACTGAGAGGGCATGTAGGTCACTAACCCTCTTGGCCGTGGTTAAGGCCAGAAGGAGAGCAGTCTTGTAGCTAAGGAGCTTCAGAGAGATGCTCTCCAGAGGCTCAAACGGGGGTTGCCTCAATCCCCGTAAGACCACCTCCAAGTCCCAGGCGGGGGCCAGGGGTCTCGCCGTCAGGGAGTCCCGCCTAACCGCTGCCATAAACTGTACCACCCACGGGTGTTTGGACAATTGGTCGCCATCAAGGCTCTGGTGACAGGCCCTAATGGCTGCAAGGTAACCTCTCACCGTAGAGGCCTTACAGTTCCTATCCACCCGATCTTGTAGGAACTCCAGAATGATCGGAATTGAGGAGAACACCGGGTTCACCGAAGGGTGTTTAACCCGACACCACTCCTCAAAGGCTTCCAACTTGCCCTGATACACCTTACGTGTAGAAGGAGCCCTGGACCTCTGCATCGTATCAACGACTGAAGGGTTCAGGCCGGCTGCGATCAGCCTTTCCCTCTCACGGGCCAGACCCACAGGTCTAACCTCTGAGGGTCCGGGTGGAAGATCTCGCGATCCGCTTGACTCAGCAGATCCCGTATCTGGGGCAATTGCCAAGGATCCCTGTACAGGAGCGGAGCTATCAGTGAGCTCCAAGTCCCCGTCCTCGGTGCTATTAGAAGCAGTTCGTGACCGTAACGACGAACCCTCTCGAGGGTCGGAGTAATGAGGTCCATCGGTGGGAAGGCGTACAGCAGGCCCTGGGGCCAATCGTGCGCCATAGCGTCTATCCCCAAGGGTGCAGGCCCCCTCAGGGAGAAGAACAGTGAGCACTTCGCGTCCTCGCGAGAGGCGAACAAATCCACCACCGGATGACCATACTTGGTCCAGATCTGAAACGCTACCGACTGGTTCAGGGACCAGTCCTCGTCGCGAACCCTCCTCCTGGACAGCAGGTCCGCCCCGCTGTTCAGAAGACCAGGGACGTAGGAGGCCTTGACCGACTGTAGGTGCACCGAGCACCAAAGGGCCACTTTGCGAGCCAGCACGTCCAGGGCTCGCCGCCGCCCCCCCTGTTTGTTCACATAACACATTGTTACGGTATTGTCCGTCCTGATGAGGACGTGACAGTTCCGAATGAAGGGCTCGAACTCCTGGAGCGCCAGGAACACCGCCATCAATTCCAAGTAATTGATGTGCTTGTTCATTAAGTCGGGGCCCCAAGGTCCCCTCGCCGTACGTCCTTCCAGGGTTGCACCCCAACCCAAAAGACTGGCGTCCGTGGTGACTACCTTCCTGTGAATCACCGCCCCTAGCCTGGCGCCGCTTCGAAGGAAGCCGGGAACCAGCCAAGGGCTCAGGGCCGTCCGTGCTCGCTCGGAGACCCGGACCAGAGTGCCGCCCTGGCAAGAGGGGATGTTCAAAGAGAGCATCCATTTCTGGAAAGGCCTCAAGTGAAACCTTCCCAGACTCACAAGATCCACGGCCGAAGCCATCAGGCCCGCGAGCCGCTGCACCAACTTGAAGGAGACCTCCTCCTCGGAAAGGAAGGTGCTGGCATGGGACAAGAACTTGTCCACCCTCTGCTGAGAGAGGCGGGCGACCATCTCCCGGGAGTCCCACTCTGCACCCAGGAAGGTGGTCCGCTGAGATGGGTTCAGCACACTTTTTTCGTAATTGACTGCGAACCCCAAGGACTCGAGGTGCGCTATCACCACCCGGGTGTGTAGCGCCACCTCCTGGCTCGAACTTGCGCTTATTAGCCAATCGTCGATGTAGTTTGAGATCCTTATCCCCTGCCGCCTGAGAGGTTCTATAGCTGCCTTCGTAACCATCACGAAAACGCGTGGACTGAGAGACAGGCCAAAGGGGAGGACTGCGTACTCGTAGACCCTCCCCTGGAAAGCGAACCTCAGAAACTTCCTGTGAGGAGGATAGATCGACACGTGCGTGTAAGCATCCTTCAGATCTATTGAGGTGAACCAATCGTTCTCTCTCACGGTTCGAAGCAGGCTGGCAACGGTCAACATCCTGAACTTGAAGGTCATCAAGTACTGGTTGAGACCGCGGAGGTCCAATATGGGCCGCAGCCCTCCCGTCTTCTTGGGAACCAGGAAGTAGTTGGAGTAGAACCCTAAATGGAGCTGACTCCACGGGACCTCCCGTACAGACCCCTTCAAGAGAAGGGCCTGTATCTCTTCCTCCAGAATGCGGGCGTTCTCGCCCTCGGCCCTGGTGAAGCTCACCGTGGGGGAAAGCGGGGGCGACATCTTGAACTGTATTCTGTAGCCCCTTGTAATAGTGCGATAAATCCAATGGTTTGGATTGCACCTCCTCCACTGATCTGCACAAGGTGCCAGCGGAGCGTAAAGATGTGTTGGCAGCACCTGCCGAGCTATCGGCCGCGACACTGTAGGCCGTCCGCTGTGGCCAGAAGAAGCTGCCGCCGGCCTGGCCGCGTGGTGCACCGCAGGCAAAGCAGGAATCCACCTGTGATCCACTTTCTTTACCTTTGCCCGACTCGGGCCTACAGAAAGCGTTTCCACCACCTGAGGGGAAGCGCGCTTTACCCTTAGCCTTCCTGGAAAGGTCCCGGAAGGACTCATGGTTTTTAGCATTAGCAGGTTGTCCCTGGGCTGCCGCAGTGGGCAGTTTACCAAAACCTTGTGAGGAGTGGAATGTGAGCTGGGTGTGAGTGGCTCTTGCAGAAAAGGAACTGGAGCCTGAATAGGCAGAGAAACCAAACCCTTGTACAGACTGTGTGAGTGCGGAACTAGCTGAGGCAGCGAAGGTGCCTGAGGAGGCTGAGCACATACAACTTTCTTTGCAACAGAAGATGCACAGGGAAGAAAGACACAGTTTGTATCGAACACACAATTCTTTACTGGTATTTTCGATTGGCAAGGCACGAAATTTACAGCATTGAGAATTTTTGCAGCACACAACACGGGCGGGTTCACAACACAAACACACTGCACACAAGAACCCGCCCTTAAGTGAGGGGCAAGAGGCCCCTGGGGAGGCCGTGCCTCCCTGGGCAAACTGTCATTTACGCTGCTGCCTTCCGCGTCCCTTCGCGGAGCGGGGCTGGGAACGCTGCTGATGACGGTCTTCCTTGGGCCTGGAAGGAGGAGGGGGCCCATAGGTCCGGGCTCGAGACCCCCCTCTGGAGGAAGACCTGGAGCTTGATCCCGAAGCCCTGTCCCTGTAGTCGTTCCTCTGGACGACCTTCACCATAGAACGCGGGGTACGCTGCCTGGTGGTCGACCGCCGAGACGACTGGGCAGCAGGTGTCGGAGGTACAGTCTCGACCACCAACTCCCTGGTCTCCCTCCTGGCAGCCGCCCGCGCCTGGAAGAGAGCGAGCCCGCCCGCCATGATCTCCGTTCCCGAAGAGGGCAGGTTGCGGAGCTCTTTTTTGTCCGCTTCATCCTTCTTCCAGTCAATGGGCTCCAGCCAGCGGGTGGACTCCATCTGCATACACTGGTCCATGGAACGCCCCACCCTAGCCATGGCATGGAAATTGAGCTCGATCATGAGGTCCAGTGAGGCCTTGATCTCAGCCGCCACATCGAGGGGAGGGTCAGAGGCCGGTGGGTTCTGGAGGAGCTTCACATAGGCCGCCAACAGGCCCGCGGCATTGAGAGCCCTCACAGCATGTCCATCAGCTCTGTAAGCCTCCTGGGTGGCCTTGGACATGAACCTTTCCCACTTGTCCTCTAGAAGCGGGTGGACACCCGACAGTGAGTAGGGACTCGGCTCACCAGGCTTATCATGGAGGAACCGGGCCTGGAGCATGGAGGCCAAGGCAGGGCTGATGTGCGGGCATCTAGGAACGCCCATCTCCTGCGCCCCCTCGAACTCCGTGGGGAAGTCCAGTTTTTCCGGATCCTTGTGAGTGGCCCAAGTCTCCTGGAAAACCTGCTGTAGGCCAGTGATGGCCGGCAGGCAAGCCATGACAGGCGGCAGGGGTGGAGCACGGTCCACACCCAGCCGCGGTTGGCAAGAAGTTGCAGGCTGCTGCCGTACAGGGACGGTGAGGTTCTGCAAACGAGCGGCCCTCTCCAGGACAGACCAGGGGTCCATGGGAAGGGGAGGGCTGGCGCCAGCGGCGCCACTTGAAGCTGCTACGGTGCCGGAAGGAGGGAGCTGAGACGCGGACAGGGCCGCCGCCTGTGTCAGACTCGAACTGCCGGCAGCAGAGGGGGCCTGTGACCCCGGCAAGGCGGAGGGAACAGGCTCGGTGCCACCAGGAGCTGGGGAAGCAGCAATGCCTGCTTGAGTCCCAGCCTGAGCGGTGGTAGGGGAAACAGAAGCTGCTTGGCTCGGGGCGGCAGCGAGGCCTGCCGGAACCCTGGCCATAGCAGAGATGGAGAGAGGCGAGTCATTAACATCAGGGTGGAGATGGATCACAGGGGACCCTTCTTCCATCAGGACTACGACCTCATCAGGCTGCTGGGTGGGGGAAAAGTCCCCCTCTTCCCCAAAAGCCTCTTCCTCGCTGTCGTGACGGTCGAGGGCAGAGAAGGAGAATTCAGATGAAAAGCTGTCAGCCCTGGAGTGGGCTGGAGAAGCACCACCATCGGCTGGAGGAGCAGTGCCGTCAGCCGGAGCGCCGCCGTCTGGAGAAGCGCCCTCATCGGCCGGAACGGAGGCGCCGCCGCCGCCGCCTGGAGGAGCGCTGTACCGGCCTACAGGGAGGCCCGGGGACACAGCAGAGGCGAGGCCGGAGAGAAGGGAGATCGTGTCCAGGCGGAGCCGACGCGCACCTAGAGGTAGGTCACGACACTCCAAACACACAGGAGGATCTTCCTCTAAGGCATCCAAGGCGTGACGCCAGCCCATGCAGGCGATGCACGCACCATGGAGATCGTCCGGGGCTACCAGCAACCTACAGGCCAGGTTGGCACAACGGCCATAGGAGCGTGAGGACGTCATGTCCACACAAAAAACTTTAGCGTCGATAGAAGATTCGAGAGTCTAAAGCAGAAAAGCGTGTATTAGCGTGAGCACAGGCAAGGCCAGTAGCAAACAGCAAACGCCAACAATAACAAAGCTAGCAGAATACAACGAAGCCGGTAGCTAGGAGCTAACGCTAGGCTATCGTGAAGCTAACAACAAGGAAAAAACAGCTGAGCGCTGCGTTAGCACAAACAACGAAGCCGGTAGCTTAAGAGCTAACACTAGGCTATCGTGAAGCTAACAACAAGGAACAAACAGCTGAGCGCTGCGTTAGCAACAACAACGAAGCCGGTAGCTAAGAGCTAACACTAGGCAAAGTAACGTGAAGCTAACAACAAAAGTAAACAGCGGTGCTGTGAAACTTTACGTTGAACATTTGAAGAGAAGAATAGTCCCGAGACCGGTGGACTGGTCCTAAGCTGTCGCTCTCGGTTATCCTCGAGACGATTATATCTTCTAGAATAGGTTGAAATATACTTACAAATAACGTAGGTCAGGAGCTGTGAGATTCCGTCCGCGCTGTACCATTTGAGGAGCAGATAGCGAAAAGAGACAGTATTGTGGGATGCCACAGGTTTTATGGGGGACTGACCCAGTACCGTAAAACTTGAGTGACAAGCCCTCCGGCCAATCAGGGATCGCCCTGCGGGAGTTAACGTGAGTACGTTCTGTTGTGAGGCTGACGCAATAGCGCCACCCAAAGGAGGGAGTACCGAACTGGAAGACCGAAAATAAACCATCGTTCTCTGGGGCCATTAGTAGCCCAAGGAATGTTTTTTTGTGCAAAACAAATGCTTGCAATGGATTCAGCATCATGACAAACCCCTCACATCCTACTTAAATACCCAGAAAAAAAACTTGATTTGGCCGCTGTGGCGACCCCGAAGATCGCAGACTCGGGCGCCCTAGCTAAATCGTTAGAGCAAGCCCTGAGCTACATCTGTGCAAAACTTTGCACTTTTAGACTGATTAGCACGAGAAAAAAAACCCTAAGGCCTCCGACTAACATGAATGCTCACCCATACATGCATCGTTTTCTGAGGCCATTTCTAGCCCAAGGAATGTTTTTTGTGCAAAACAAATGCCTGCAATGGATTCAGCATCATGACAAACCCCTAGTTAGACCCCTCAGATCCTACTTAAATACCCAGAAAAAAAACTTGATTTGGCCGCTGTGGCGACCCCGAAGGTCGTCGGCTCGGGCGCCCTAGCTAAATCATTAGAGCAAGCCCTGGGCCATCTGTGCAAAATTTTGCGCTTTAAGACAAATTTGCACGAAATTAGCATTTGCTCCCCTTAAATCCCCACACTATTTAGCTGAAATTAAATAGTGTGATCCTTTTTTTGGTCTAAAAATCCCAACTGGACCAAAGTGTTTAAAACCAACCAACATTGCCATTCTCAGAGCCCCTTCTCTCAGTAGTGTTGCTAAAACTGGTCAGTCTTATTTTATTAGTGGTAGAAATGTGAATATTTCCTAAAGGAGGTGCTAGATGATATGCCATGGGGCCACCCTGCAATCTTCCCAATAATTAGTGATTGTTGATATTTTGGCCTGAGGAAGGCACTAGAGCCTTAAACAATTAGTCTTTATCCACCACTCTCAGCAAGATAACTTACATTTTGTACTATTTTGTGTCCAAGTGTAAACTTTAGCCTAAGGGTGACAATAGAAGAAATGCCATGGGGAAACCAACATCTGTATGTTTCATTCTCTGGGGCGCATTAATGCACTCACAGTCACCTTTTCCACCAAAAGAACTTTGGTTCTAGAACTGGTTCCGTTCTAGATTCTTCAAACCTTGCTGCTCAGTAGATTTTGAGATATCCTGTTTGAAACTTAGGCCTAATGAATTAGGCCTAATGATTCTGATAGAGGAGAGGCCCGGCCTAGGGCCTTTCCTCTAGCACAGCAGACTTAAGGGTCATTCCCACCGGGCAAGATAAAGATAAAAATATCTTTCTCAATTGAAGTGGATGGGAGTGGATGGTAGCGTCCAGTGTGGAGAACGATGTGTAATCGAGAACTATATTTTGTATCTTTATCTTTATCTTGCCTGGTGGGAACATGGGAATGACCCTTTAATCTACTGATTTGAGTGACCCTAGGGCCTAGGGTCATTCAAATCAGCAGATTTATTTATCTGGGGAGCATGAAGGTGCACATTCTATACAGTTTTTTTTATTCTTGTGGGGATACAAATTGTGTGAGCATACGCTGTAATTCTTTTAATCACTCCGCTCAGAAAAGGCTGCTCAGTGCTATTGAGAAGGCAACTGTTTTGTGTGTGTGTGTGTGTGTGTGTGTGTGTGTGTGTGTGTGTGTGTGTGTGTGTGTGTGTGTGTGTGTGTGTGTGTGTGTGTGTGTGTGCGTGCGCGCGTGTGCGTGCGTGCGACGTGCGTGCGTGTGCGTGTGTGTGTGTGTGTGTGTGCGCGTGCGCTTTGTGGCTGCTTCCTTTTGTGGTGTTACTAAAACAAGTAGAATAGCAGTCATTCATTCTTCAAAATTAATTATTTTACCAGGACTGCAGTGCAGACTCACTCCCCAATTTCCACTGCAGTCCGAAAAGTCACTTCTTCAGAAACCTAAACCCCCTAGCCTAGTACTAATTTCTTTGTGCAGATACAGCATTATGGCGTCAGTACTGTACATGACATCAGCACTGTGCATGGCTGTCTATATGGGTACCCACCAGCATTGCCCAGGTTATTACGCAGTAGTTTGAGACTTTGAGGCCACCAGGTTATTACGCAGTAGTTTGAGACTTTGAGGCCAGTCTATTGCATCAATCACGTTGGCACTGTGAACACCAGTAGGCCTATTGTGATGTTAGCCATGTCCGTATTTGGACATAATCCGGAAACACAGACCAAGCCCCAGGCAGACAGACCAACAATCTCAACTTTATATAGAAGACAAGCTGACAGATCAGCCTTTTGGATCGTCAGTAGTCGTTGTCAGAGTACTTGCAGGCCAGTCTATGACTAGCCTACATCAGCAGTGCCTGCCAGTCCCTGTCACTGCCTGGGAGGTTGGCAGCATTTCAGGTACTACAGTATGCAATGACTATTATTTTCTGAACAGAACATACTGAAATGATGACTCCTCAAATATGATTCTCCTCCTGTATATTTCACCATAGCCATAGTAACCCAATTGGGTCGGAAACTGGGAATGGGTTATTGCAACTGAAATTATAGGCTACATAATAACCAGTAAGACTCCCTAATCGGGAGATAAGTGACCGTAGGTCGCTTATCTCCACAAATAGGGCAAAAATGTGTTTTTCCAAAATCTTCCTGATCCATGTTGATGACATGAGTGTAGACATGCTGTGTAGTGATTTTCGTGATTTGAGGGCAAAATCTGTAGGAGCAGTGTCCAAAAATTTGTTTTTAAAAATCGGCCTGAAGGTGGCGCTATATGGGACAGATTCATGTTGATGGGATGAGTGTAGACATACTGTGTAGCGATTTGCGTGATTTTAGGGCAAAAACTGTAGGAGCAGTGTCCAAAAATGTGTTTTAAAAATCGGCCTGAAGGTGGCGCTAGAAGAGGGCCATGTGAGAAATGAGGGGTGGGGTCTCCGCGTTGCCTTGGCGGACGAATAGGTACCGGCCCCGGCTCTCCCGGGCGCTCCTAGCCCGAGTTACGGCATTTTATGTGAGCTGCAGTGGAGGGGGTCCTCCACTGGGGGCGTCACCACTTTTGCATCCGTTCTGGAGCACCAGGAGTGGGTGGTCCCCGGGAATTCCCCGTGAGCAGGCCCGTTGGGGTTGTCATTTGGTCATTTTTGCACATTTGGTCATTTTTTACACTTGGGGGTCCCCCAGGGACCTGGGGGTCCCTGGAGCTCCGGGGGTCCTTGGAGGTTGTAGTTTGGCAGGTAAGGAGTGTGTGTGCAAAATGTGGCATGGATGGGGGCAACGGTTGTGGAGATACGAGCAGGGCAAAAGTGTGACGTGTGACTCACGGACGGACATTTTTTTACACCTGGGGGTCCCCCAGGGACCTGGGGGTCCCTGGAGCTCCGGGGGTCCTTGGAGGTTGTAGTTTGGCAGGTAAGGAGTGTGTGTGCAAAATTTGGCATGGATGGGGGCAACGGTTGTGGAGATATGAGCAGGGCAAAAGTGTGACGTGTGACGTGTGACTCACTGACGGACGGACGGACGGACGGACGGACGGACGGACGGACGGACGGACGGACAGCCGGTGGAGGTTTTGGTAGTAAATGCGACCTACGGTCGCAATGAATAGTAAAAACAAATTCTGACTGAATTTCACACTGGTAATATCTGGTGACAAGAAAAAGGACCTCCAGTTTGGTATGCATTTAGACCCCATAATTCTGACACCAGTAAGACTCCCTAATCGGGAGATAAGCGACCGTAGGTCGGTTATCTCCACAAATAGGGCAAAAATGTGTTTTTCCAAAATCTCCCTGATCCATGTTGATGACATGAGTGTAGACATACTGTGTAGTGATTTTCGTGATTTTAGGGCAAAATCTCTAGGAGCAGTGTCCAAAAATTTGTTTTTAAAAATCGGCCTGAAGGTGGCGCTATATGGGACAGATTCATGTTGATGGGATGAGTGTAGACATACTGTGTAGCGATTTGCGTGATTTTACGGCAAAAACTGTAGGAGCAGTGGCCAAAAATGTGTTTTAAAAATGGGCCTGAAGGTGGCGCTAGAAGAGGGCCATGTGAGAAATGAGGGGTGGGGTCTCCGCGTAGCCTTGGCGGACGAATAGGTACCGGCCCCGGCTCTCCCGGACGCTCCCAGCCCGAGTTACGGCATTTTATGTGAGCTGCAGTGGAGGGGGTCCTCCACTGGGGGCGTCACCACTTTTGCATCCATTCTGGAGCACCAGGAGTGGGTGGTCCCCAGGAATTCCCCGTGAGCAGCCCCGTTGGGGTGGTCATTTGGTCATTTTTGCACATTTGGTCATTCTTTACACCTGGGGGTCCCCCAGGGACCTGGGGGTCCCTGGATCTCCGGGGGTCCTTGGAGGTTGTAGTTTGGCAGGTAAGGAGTGTGTGTGCAAAATTTGGCATGGATGGGGGCAACGGTTGTGGAGATATGAGCAGGGCAAAAGTGTGACGTGTGACGTGTGACAGACAGACAGACAGACGGACAGCCCGTGGAGGTTTTGATAGTAAATGCTCCCTACGGTCGCAATTAGAAAGTCCATTTGTACACTCGCAGAAGCTACAGATGGTAGGCTATAGGGTCAATATCAGCCATTTAGCTGAGGACCCCTTACAACCCCCTCAAGGACCCATGGGGTCCCCCATCCCCAGTCCCAGACCCCATTTTGAGAACCACTGGTTTAACATAACCAAACAGTATAGGCCTATACACATTAATATTATTCAGGATTCAGGAATGGGTCAAACCACTAAGAAACTAAAACTCTATATTAAATAGGCAATATTATCCTACTGCACCAAATTATAATCAGATAACCAGTCAACAACACTAAAGCAAACCACAAACTAACATGGAAAACCCATGGTAGTTTGATAGGGAAAAGGAACAGTATGGTGTAGGCCTATGGCCATATGCAGCCCTTGATGATATATGATATGGGGGTCCGTGGCCAAATACATAGGCTATCATTGTGGGTGTCCTTGACATGACATGACATGACATGACATGACAAAGTTTGAGAAACAATGATAGCAACATAAGTTTTTTCAGGAAAACTGTTAGGATTTAGAAGACATTTTTAGAATGTGCCTATGGACCCCCAAAATGTGTTTTTGGCCCGGACCCCCATCTCAAAATATTTTGTTCCACGGATGGACCCCTATCGCAAAATATTTTGTTCCAGGGACCCCCAGAAGCAAAGATTAGATTTCGGTCTATTCTGCATCTATAGCTTATTTAGCTTATTTTAATAGCTTATTTTATTTACATATCTAGGCTACTACTGTGTTCTATTCGTCTGTCATTCAATGTTATATGAGATACTTAAATGGTTTCCTGTGGAAGCTTAGTCTTTTCATGGATCTCCTTTTATTAGACCTTGTACCAGTGAACTGTAGGCCTACCGTCATGAAACTGTACCTTTTCCTATGCAAACTTCTAATAAAGTCTTCAATCAATCAATCAATCAATCAATCAATCAATCAAAAAAGGCCACAGACCCGTTGGGAAACGAGTTTGGGTCGACTTTGTTTTAGGTCGACCTTTCATGTATTCCCTCCAGCCTAGCTCAGTCTATCACTGAACACCTGCAGGTGAGAGGAGTCAAGTGCTTGTTCTGCGCAGCCCGGAGGCTAGCCGGTAATTCACTGCGCATGAATGATTTATTTTGCTTATTTATTAGATAATACATTAAATCAGCAACCAGCATCAATTAGCCAATGCCCAATGCTATGTTGGCTTCTAGCCTAATTACAACAGGCTATACCAATGTGGGAATTTGGGGAAATCGAATTATTTTATGAACGAGACTCATGCACGGATGTGCACCCGACATTAGCATAATTGTCTCATATCATATTTGGACACTCAAATTGGTCTGACTGGATACTGGTAAAGTACATTTACTTAAGTAGCCTACTTGACTTCTATACGCTAGTAGCCCTACTCCACTATATCTCGACTCGGATCCAAATATTGCACTTAAGTTTTACTCCACTACATTTATTTGAAAACTTTATTAGCCTAATTGGAGATGTAGGTCTAAATTATATAGCCTAGGCTACAAAATATAGGTCTACCTACATTTACCAATTTAGCCAAGCCATTTGAAAATAGCCGATCTACAAGGTCAGAACTCTGAACTCCTTGCATTGCAGTATTGTTACCTTTAAATGTTTAGGGCTAACCCCTTCTCTCTTTCTGTGAATTATTCACAGATAAGAGGAAGTTCGTTAAATAGGCTATTTGCATAGCAGTCCTCGGGTCTCTCCCATAGGCAACCAGACAAATCACCCGCTTTATTTGCTTGCAGAGTTTTGCATTTATAAGCTTGATTCCTTAGATCTAGTTCGCTTTTTAGATCGTCGATAAAATTAGCGAAACAAGTCATAATATCACCCTTTCTGCTAATCATTTAAAACGGCTAAATTTTTGAGCTGTGCAGCAACATCATGTTGACAACCGTGTGAACGGAGGAAACACTGTGGATTGTGGATGGAAAGAATGAGCTCAACGGATGTCAATGACCGAGTGTAACCTCATTGTAAAGTGCATCATCAGTATAGGCTTACTAGGCTACTAGGTTCAGTGGTGGGAAGAGTAGGCCTACTCAAGTTTAGAAGAAAAAAAAGTAGAAATACTCTGTTACAAGCCTACTTGAGTAAAAGTAGCCTACATTTGGCTAATTAGGGTAAGGTCACACGAAAGTATGTTTGCCAGCTGATAAGCGGATTCTGCCAATGAATTTCAATGGGAATGGGGCATATTTTTGGGAGAAATCAGCAAATGGCAGATTTCTCTAAAAATCTGCTCCATTCCCATTGAAATGAATTTGATCTGCTTAATCAGCTGACAACCATGGTGACTGTAGCCTACTCTTATGCAGAATGTCCCACTCATTTCAAGTTTTCAAATGTAGCCTATAAAAATCTTTAGAAAAGAGCAGATCTACAAGATCACAATGCATCGCATCACCACATGTTGTGAGCTTGTGGATCGGCTATTTTCAATAGTCTGATGTATATATATGGCTGAAGTTAGGTTAATGTATGTTTTGTGATAATAATCAAAATCTACTCAATACAAAATGAAGTAATAAGTAAATGTACTTAGTTACTTTACACCACTGCTATGGTTTGCGCATCAGCCTCTGGCAGTCATGTGATGCTGTGGTGTGTTTGCTCTGTACGTCTTCGTCTCTCTTGGTGATTGGCTGAGACTGATCTTGCTATAGTAGCCTCTCAGGCCTAGTAGCCGAGTAGCACAGGAACCATTTATGATGTCATTTCTCATGCGAGCATCTTTACACAGGAGAATGCCTGATTTGCCCTTCAAAAAGCCACATCAAGACAGCTGTGGTTATCAACCTTTTCAGGCTGTGCCTGCCCAAAATAATCACATTTGAACTGGCCATGATAAAATGTCTGCAACATTTCTCAGAGACTCAGCCGCCTCCATCCATTGCTCCAATCATTACCCACATAATCAACCTATCTATCAAACATGTCCCCCAGGACTTCAAACTATAGCAAGTAATGCCCCTGCACAGAAAAGGTAGCAAACTAGACCCTGGCATGGCTTCAGAGAATCCCATTCCACTGACACTTGCCTTCTCTAATTGTATGACCAAATCAAGCACTAGGTGGATTTGGGCAAATATTGTGGTATGGCCATGCTGGACCTCCAGAAGGCATTTGACAAAGTAGATCACTCTATTCTGATTGAGAAATTAAAAGTTATCGGTCTTGACAGCGCAGCAGTGAGCTCGAAGCATACTAGGGCCTCTATTGTTCCTAATATATGTCAACAACATGGCAACATGGCATCTGTTTTCACTAGTTTAAATCATTTTAAAAATGATAAATACAAAACAAACGGTTTTGGACATACAAGGTTTCCACCCGACAACGACGATATGCATGATGACTGACATTACTTGGGTATCTGATATGGCCATTTCAACTCTGACTTTTAAGAGGTGAAATAACCCTTGGAATTACTTATGAATATTGGCTAATGTACCTGTATTGTCTCAGTGTGGCTGACCTTCAATTCCTCAAATTAGTAATACCCTGTATATCCTGTCTACCCTGTTACGGAAGAACAATGTACACTCGTACAGGAATGGATTGTCATCTTGAAGTGATTGCCACGTGTAGGTCTTACTTGTACAGTACACTGGTGGGGGGCGTGGCACTACAGTATCACAGCCCACCAAACCGAAACCCGCCACCCTTGCAAACCCTGGATGTTTCACTAACAAGAGACCATCAGTTTTTCTAGATATTTTCATAGAAACTTTCATAATAGACAATGGTTGTACTAATAATTGCAAATTGCAGCAGAAAAGGTAGGCTATATGCATGTATTGTTGATTTAATTTCTTCAGGTCCTCTAGGCCTATATGAAAAATAAAAAAAATAACATAAAACATAGTCAGACATGTAGAACAACAGTATACCAGTAAGACTCCCTAATCGGGAGATAAGCGACCGTTGGTCGCTTATCTCCATAAATAGAGCAAAAATGTGTTTTTCCAAAATCTTCCTGATCCATGTTGTTGACATGAGTGTAGACATACTGTGTAGTGATTTTCGTGATTTTAGGGCAAAATCTGAATCGGCCTCATGGTGGCGCTAGAGGGCCATGTGAGAAATGAGGGGTGGGGTCTCCTCGCCGCCAAGGCGGACGAATAGGTACCGGCCCCGGCTCTCCCGGTCGCTCCTAGCCCGAGTTACGGCATTTTATGTGAGCTGCAGTGGCAGGGGGTCCTCCACTGGGGGCGCCACCACTTTTGCATCCGTTCTGGAGCACCAGGAGTGGGTGGTCCCCGGGAATGCCCCGTGAGCAGCCCCGTTGGGGTGGTCATTTGGTCATTTTTGCACATTTGGTAATTTTTTACACCTGGGGGTCCCCCAGGGACCTGGGGGTCCCCGAAACTCCGGGGGTCCTTGGAGGTTGTAGTTTGGCAGGCAAGGAGTGTGTGTGCAAAATCTGGCATGGATCGGGGCAACGGTTGCAGAGATATGAGCAGGGCAAAAGTGTGACGTGTGACGTGTGACAGAGGGAGTGACGGAGGGAGTGACGGAGGGAGTGACGGAGGGACAGCCGGTGGAGGTTTGGATAGTGTGCAAGTAACTGCGACCTACGGTCGCAATTATGCCTCAGACCTCATCCCCTAGCATTCTAGTGTCATACAACTAAGCCCATGGCTTTGCAGCCAAATCTACGTATGTAAAATCAATTGCTACATTATGTATTAACCATCCTAACCACAATAAACGTGTAAAAAACATTTCTAAATAAAACAAAATCATAATGAAGGACAATGAACAATAAGTGTGAGCGCTGGGAAATCCTGCCAAGCGAGTTGGCAGTGGCACACCTTAGGATATATTACCTCTGAACTAAACAAACATCACATTCTAGTTATCACAGTTAATCAAGTTAATTTTAACACAATTTCACATTTATTCCTTCTGTCCCCACTATCCGTCTCTGCAGATGATCTCTTCTGACGCTCATTAAAATGTACATGCCACAAATGCCTAGCAGATTACCAGTTTCTGTCTAACAACAGTAATTAAGTTTGTCTTTGTGCACTTACCTTTGTACAGTACATACACATAATATTATTTTTGTGCCATTGTGGATCATAGCCACTCTTTCATCACAGCTGGGACTAGAAAGAATCAGCCTCTTCAGTGAATAGATTTTCTATCATGGCTCAAACATTCTTGTAGTTTATATGTCATAGAGATAATACCCAAAAAGTCTCTCTCTCTCTCTCTCTCTCTCTCTCTCACACACACACACACACACACACACACAGCATGTTGCAAGTGCTCATTACATTTGGTTTACTTAACACAGTAAGCATGATGCAGACTGCTACTATTGTTAGAATTTCTATTTATGTATTTATTTTGTGAAAAACCTATAGCTAAATGTTTTGTCAAAAACAAATTATAGCTAAAAAGAATTTAGAATGATGAGTTGGTTAAATGCAAATGTTCTACACAATTGAAAGGAGCCCTGATAGCCTATTATGTAATCGCAACAGCTGTTCTGTCAGGTTCTATCATAGAGGTAATTACAGTAACGTTCTATTCTGTCTTGAGAACTGTTGCATTTCCCTCTTCTGATCTGCCCTCATTTTCCTGTCTCTATATCCTCATACCTAAATGCACCAGTTTCCCTCACAAAAATAAAATCCAAACATATCTGGTTAAATAGTTAATAATGTTCTTAATGAAATCATACAGCCAGCCAAGCCAGCAGCTGCAAATAAATAAAATCAAATTTGCCTACACAACGCTATCCTATGCACAATTGTGTGTGCGCGTGCGCAAACACACGCGCCCGTGTTTGTCCTGTAGTAACCCCAACCGGTGTCGGTATCTGCATCGTGCGTTTGTCTGTGTGCGGAAGTGGGTCCGTGTGTGAAGGGGGAAGGGTTTTGAGGAGCACATCATCGCTGTGTGTATTCCTCAAAGCACGCCCCCTGTTCCCTTATTTGGAAGATGTGTTGTGGTGTGAGCAATTTCAGCCAATCATGTCGCTGTGGAATGTCAGCGTGTCTGAGAAAGGAAGGGGGCTGTCCGGCCTGGGTGGGGTTTCTGGGGGAGGGACCAGCCAGGGAAGCCGGCCGGGGTTTGAAAATGAATGATGATAATGCTGTACACATAGCTAGTGGGGGAGAGGCTGTCATATTTTTGTCTGGAGTCTGAGCAACCGAAATAACAGCGTTTACATCAGAGTGAGGACTTGGCCAAGGCAAAGAGATCCAGAATATTTCATCTTCAAAAAAAAAAAGAGGGGAAAAAAATGCAATGTGAGTATTTCATTTATTATAAGAGGTTTTATGTTTGATGGTTTTCAACTGGGCTGATGGAACTCTTGATAAGTAAATGGTCTTAGGAGGATGGTGGCAAGATGCTACTATGATGTATTTTGTAATTATCTCTGAATTTCGAGATTTTTAGTTAACCTTCAGATCAGCGTTGGCTGGGCTTATGCACCATTCATTTATTGAATTTGCTAAAGGTTTCCTGTCCGCCCTATCATCCTCCTTAGAACATGTGCAGCCAGTCTGTAGCAACTAGGGTGGAACCTGACCACAGACTATTGCTGAGCTGTCAGTTGAACTGAAGAGAGATTGAAACATTACATTAGTTTAAAGAGGCTTGTACTTGTGTATGAAGATTCATATTGACCAATAAAACCCTGGTTCGATTCCATAGATTATGGGAATGCATTTTCACTACTGGTGGTGGTTAATCTGTGAGCAGCTGGCAGTCTGGGAGGCTGCTAGCTGACAGAATGGAAATCCATTTAGTTCTAGTTTAGTTGTGGTTAAAAGGGCTCGGACATGAGGTTGGTTTTTTACTCTATACACGTAGAGAGTAAATGTGATATTGAGAGACCGATGCTCAGATGACCTTTATTGATCCCTGGAGGGAAATTTGTGGAAAGCGGGTAACAGGCACGCTCTAATTGTTTTGCCTGTGGTTTTGTAGTGGTGGGGTATTTAAATGTGCGGTGGGGTGTGGTGGTATCACATACGGGGGAAAGGAGGGAAGGCTGTTAATTTGAGAAGGATGCGCTGTGTTGGTGGGGGTGGAGATTAGGGACAGACAGTTTGCCTGATTTCTTATCCAGTATTTGTGTGTCATTGGCAATACGCGTGCCCCTGCCTGTAATCTGTCCAACTGTTGAATCCTAGCATTTTCTGTCTGAATGGACAGTTTGTGATGCTGACCTTAATCCTCCCTTGGTATAAATGATGGGGCATTGTTGCCACACTGTTTATGTTTACAGTTCAGTTCATGTATAAAGCCAGTTTATTTGAGACAAAAATGTCACTGTGTAACTTATCAGCTGGAAGGCTTGAGGCAGGGGTTGACACTAAGGTCTCAGAGGCACTTGCCCATCGGGCAAGTACAGGTCATGTTCAACTTGCCCGAAGGTAATGCTCACTTGCCCGAAAAGTAAATCGTCCATTATAAAATGATAGGTACGATTTTAATTACCGCTCAATTTATCACTTATTTCAGCGACAGTAAAAACAGCACATTATAGGTAAATAGTGCTCTTATTTTACATTCCACAGACCAGAAGACACAGCGCACTGGCCACGTTCAGGTGTTTAGACAGATATATGGTGTTGTGTTTATAGACATTTGTGTCCCCTCTCAAATGAGCACTTGCCCTGTCGGGCAACCTGAAAGCCAACTTCACCTGCCCTGATGTTTTATTTACCTGCCGGGGGCAGGTGGGCAAGCCTTAGTGTCAATGCCTGCTTGAGGTATGCAATGCAAACTGTACATAATACTTCTTTCTAGGCAGGAGGGAATATGAATGAAGTGCCCTGCTTTTGGCTGTCCGCAGTTCCCTTAATCAAAAGAAGGCTACACCAGCACAAACATCCCTGTCATGTCAGGCATACTATTGCTATCACATTAACCACATCACTGTAGCAGAAGGTAGACTGTGATGAATGATTCATTATACAGTGGCTTACAATAAGAATAAGATGAGCATATAATGATACTTGAGAAGAAATTGGCACAAGAGGGAGGGTGGAGGGTGGCTGATTACACACACACACACACAAACACACACACACACACACACACACACACACACACACACACACACACACACTACACCCAGTAGTTTATTTTTGGGTGCAGGGAATACAATATAAACTCATTGACCATCCATATTATTTAGGCCAGGTCCACAGAACTCTTGTTATCAGTATTCACGTTTGTTGATGCCTGACTAGTAGTCCCGACTCCAGTCCAGTACCGTGACGTAGAAAAGGCTGCAGGGCTGTCACATTTGAACATAAATCAGCCAATCAATTAATTTTGGCCATGAGGAGTCACATGACAGCATCTCATCATGAGAGAACGGGTGAGGCAAAGAAGGAAAGGAGGGGGAGGAGGAATATGAGGCGAGCAAGGAAAGAAGGTCGCACGATGTGTTGCTCTGAAGCTGTGTCAGAAATGATAAAAATAGAAGAATGCCAGATATATAACCATTTTTTAAAGATCACCGTCACCCCTCCCACCCAAACTTCCCCATGATGACCAAAACACATAACAAAGCAGTTCTCACTGGACCTTTAAAAAGAGATTACCACCACCCTATCATGATCCACGCCTTCATTTCACTGTCCCCTAGGGACTCCCACACAAACCTGTGCTGTATGAGCCAAGCACGCAGCTGTGTGTGTGGAGAGGTCTTTGCGGAATCTGCAGCTGCTTTCAGAGGAATACTGAAAATAAAATGGCAGCCTGAACATGTGTACCGTGGAAGTGGTGAGATCACCATGTGACATCTGCCGACTCCGCTGAAAAGGCAGCAGAGTTCTGTCAGAATCCACAATGAGCAGTCTCACCAAGGTTAAGCAGCTATCTGCTTCACCAGGGCAATGCCGCGGTGCAATCGATAAAAAGTCTGTGACGTACCAATGGAGGCTTACGTGGGATGGCTCTCAAATACAGCTTCATTATACAGTATATGATGAAGCGGTATTGGGTATTATGTTATGGGTTTTAACCTTTCATTTTTTTGTATCCACTCTAGTCCCTCCCCCATCCCCGAACCTAATATTTTTGTTCGTGCTCTCTGACCCCTGCTCCGCCTGTTTGCTATCCCCTCCCTGGCCTTGCCCCTGACCAATTGTCCTGACTGGTGAGCGATGATAGGCTACCACCACAATGGACCGAATAGACCGCTGGTATGTGTTTTCCATCCCGCTAAATAAACGTGCTAAGAGGAGCCCAGACTTGTGTCTTTTTCTAAAGTGGAGGCCAAGCGAGGCTGTCGTGTAGCGACCAGGGGATCTGGTTTTTGACGGTGGTCACGGGTCATTGTTCTGGAGGGATGGCATACTTCCTGTGTTGACTGTCAAAGGTGGAGGAGGCTTTTCTTTTCTTTTCTTCATCTCCCTTTTCCCCTCCCTAATTTGGATATGGACGGTATAACTTGACCAGGTCTCTCACACATGTCAGAGTAGAGGTGGTAAATTTGATTGAATTTCACTATGCAGGGAGAGGTTTAGTGAGAGGAAGTTAAAATGAGGCCATCTTAAACCTCTACTGTGTTTTGTAGTCCGTTTTGGATTTGAGTATATGGGCTTGAAAGACACCACCATTGTGTCAACAGTTACAGTTTGTGTCACATGATTGATTGCTTGATTGAATACTTTATTCGCATGTTAACAGTACGTCAGTACAGTAAAAAAAAAAACAATGGTCCATTGTACTCAATGCATCAACAAGACACAAAATACATTACGGTATTCGGTAACAACACCAATGGCATATATTTATAGAAAGAGGGGTGGGGCGCCCGCTGGCCTACCAGTCCAGGCACATACCACATAGGCTCTGATGCCTGACCGTGTGTCGCAGGTTCGAGTCCGAGTCCCAATGACCTTTGCTGCGTGTCACTCCCCATCTCTCTCCCCATTTCCTGTCAGTCTACTGTCCTATTAATATAGGCATAAAAGCCCAAAAACAAATCTTAAAAAACACTGGGGGCAGAGGATGCCACTTTGCTTGCTCAGGGAGTGTGTTTGACTCTCTGGGGCAAGCTGGTATGGGAGAGAATTCTAAGTATGCATTGTGTGCAACCAATAACATCTTATATTATTATTCAGCATGAAATATTTTAACACATACGTTAATTGTAAAATATTACAGATTATTATATCTAATTCCAGATCAGTGTTTTGGCACTATTCTTCACAGTAACGAAATTCACCCTGCACGCGCATAAAAACTAGGATCAAGCCATGGTAGGAGGATGTGGCACCATAATTACCTCTAAACACTGCTGTGTTATGTTCCACTAGTGCCTGATCCTTTGACTCAGAGCCAGCATCACTCTGGTGCCAGTCTTGTGAGCACTGGTAGTCGCTGGCAGTCACATGTAGTTGAGGTTTATTTTAGCAGGTGGCGGTGCTAAAGTAAGGACGTCTAGCGTGCTTTTACGACATGGCTCCTAGAGAGTGGGGATGTCTAGAAGTGTGTGTGTGTGTGTGCTGTGGACTTCTTTGTGAAAATGTTGCTAAATCCCAGATTTTTCGTTGCTGAATGATATGCTTATGTAAACTTATAAAGAGTCATATGTACTATATAAATTATATTATCAGACTTCTGTCGCAATATTTACTTGAGAGGACATGTCACATGCTACAATTATGACATGCCGTATGTCATTTGCTATAAGGCATCCTTCCTTGAGTCTCAGAATATAGATGTCAGAGTTAAGATGCACTGGCTATGTTGATGATTCCATCCGCTTTAATTTTGTTACTCACTGATAAAAAAGAAAACCATGCAACAAAGCAGAATGTTAAAGGGCTCTCAACTAATGAACTAAATTAAATAATATCATTCCCACTCTGATCCCAAATCATTGTATTAATCACTGTTCCCAAGTATTTATATTGTTATACAATTTCATATTCTGTGTGTGAGAGAGCAAGAGATGGAGAAGTGTATTCTGTTTGTGTTTGTGTGTGTAAATATCAGACCCATGGCATTGGCAATACTATTTGTCCATTAATACAATAATCACCTTTGACTTTACTTCTGTATACCATATCGTGTATGGGTAACTTTAGTTTCTGATACGTATCTGAGCACCAAACGCACCAAATAAAATCCATTAATCTCTGAAATAAAGGTGTTAAATAAATGTCATGATGTGCTGTTATATTGATCATGTGTCTTCTCCCTCAGTGACTGTGTGTGAGCCCAGTGCCATGTCTGCAGCTGTGGTGATGGAACCGCCAAATGATAGCGTCTTCCTACACTCGTCCTGTGATGCTGAAGACAGCTCAGCCTCCTTGGAGAATGTGGCAATGTATGCACAGTACACACACACACACACGCATGCACGCACACACACACACACACACACACACACACACACACACACACACACACACACACACACACACACACACACACACACACACACACACACACACACACCACTTGTCTTAAAGGTAGTGTAAGTGATATCTTTTGGTTAGAACCAAAGGTCTTTGGTGAAAAAGTCAAAGTCCTCGTCTCTGCAGCTCTGTAATAAACAGAAAAGTCATTTTCAGGTGGGTTGCCAATTTAATCCAATCAGAGGACATAACTTATTCAATTTTATAGTGAGTGAGTCCTCTCTACAGGATGAAATTGGTATCCTCATGACCTGAACATTTTCTGGACAGACCCCTGTTACTGAAGAATGTCATTGAAGAATGCACTTGTAATATGAAAGGGCAAGTGTACAGTCATACTGACTACTATAACGGTAGCATCAGATGGTACTTAAGTGTTTACTTGGACTGGAAAGTTATTCCCCTTCTGACTCACTGGAAATTGCTTCCCCGGTTGTGCAATCGGCTTGGGGATCCACTGAATTAGTGTGTGTGTGTGTGTGTACTGAGATGAACTTCCCACTTTTCCTTCAGTGAGTCCACAGAGGAGGAGTCAGCTGGGGAAAGGGAAGAAGACACTGGTGCCAACAATGAAGTCAAAACCACAGAGCCTGCAAATCTTGAAATCTCGACTGAACAGTCCCACTCCTTACCCACACAGACAGGTGAGCAATTGGTCCACTTTTTCTAACCACTTACAACCAGTGGTGCAGTGGTGATTCAATGTTTGGGGGGTCGCGAACGTCGCTCGACACCTACTATACATTGATATGCAAATAGGCTAGTTTCTTTGTTAAACAGTTGTCGAGGTGTGAACTTCAGGGGGTGCGAGACCCCGGCTCAGAAAAGATATGGGTCGTCGGGGGCTCGCGACCCAAGACTACGGCAACACTGCTTACAACCTATGCTTTGTTTGTGGGGAGAGCCCCAGGGGTCTATTATGGGAAAACCCTTGAAAAAACATGTGTATGTCATCCAATGGGAAAACCCTTGAAAAAGACACAGGGTGACATCACCAACTTGGTGACCTCACCGACAACAAGTGTCTGTGTTTACACCCGTAGCCAATCAGGGACCAGCATTCTTGGTGACGTCACCATGAACAGCCAATGAGGGACCAGCATTCTTGGTGACGTCACCATCAACAAGTGTGACCTGATATAAATAACAAGGCACGCGCTCCTGGTGCACAAGTAGGCCATACTTGGCACTTCCTCTAGTTATACTTTAGGCTATTACTGAAATAGTGTGTGACCAACCATGAATCATTATTATTTCACAATGACTCATGTGATATGTCATTGTCACTCTGTTAAAGGCACACTATTGTTCATATTGTGGTTTAGATGTTTGATAATATTGATAATAGAACACCGCTCTGGTCTTGTGGAACATAATAAACCAGGCTGTATGGAGCAGGCTTTGTCAAACCTGGATTTGGCTTAAATCCTGGCTTATTTAATGTATTGTATTAGAGAATACACAGACACAGAAATTAGTTTAGGTAAACAGTGAAACCAGCAACTTGAACCTGAACATTTGCTGCATCCCCCACACAGCATTAGGGTTTGGCCAAAGTCAGCACTTATCTCTCTTGTTGCTCGCCTGACCTTTTCCCACAAGGAAGTGGGCTAAACGGAAGTGACCGAACACCACATTCTTTGCTGGTACGTGTTGACTTCCTTTTCCTGCCTCTAATCTCCACTGACTCAGGCCAAGAACAATCTGTCTCCAACACTCCGTCCTCCCAATGGCATTGGTGCCAGGAGCCTGTTTTACACTTTCAGGATGTACTGATTCCATTCCATGCTTGCTCAAATGCATTCCACTTAGTATAAGGAAAGCAGATTAGTTCTTTATTTAAGGCATGGTTGAATTAAAGGGGCCCATTAAAGGGAACCTTGACAAAACACTGCAAAAACTAAAGTACGCATTATTCTAAGCAGTGTGCATTTTGTCACACTAGTCTCATGAGAATATCCTCTCCCAAATAAAGATTTTTTTTTTGAGTGAAAAAAAAGTGTTAATGTGGGACCCCATTGCACACAGCTGACTTATGAGCCCATCCTACTGCACTACTAGCTCTGTATGTTGACAGTCCTTTGATTGACCTCTTTAGTTCCTTAACTTCCTTCCTACATACATTATGCACATAAAGCCTTGTATGGACACAGGGTCAACCTGCTGTTACATGTCTATGCCATTCTCACTGTGTCTATTTGTCTTATAGACTTTTCACACCAGCAGACCAGCATGCTATCCTCCTTATCTAAACAACATTTATACAACCAATATAAAATTACATTATCTACACGGCCGTCCGTATCATAATCACCCTTTGTTAGTTCACACTACCACTATATATTGATCGGTGGTCTGCTCGTAGTGTTGTAAAAAGGCTTGTTTATTTCCTATTCATCACAGTGGCAGTACAATTTCATGGTCCACGTGGCAAGTGGAATACTTGGATGAATTGATTCAGCTTTGTGACAGGAAATTACATTCTGAATATACTAATACAGACTAGAGTATAATTGCTATTCCCCCTGCACTCAGACAGTGGTAAATGGGAGGTTGTTGGAAAACCTCAGTACCTAAAACCTCTTGATGGACCTCGGCTTGTTTTCCTGTGTAACCTCTCTAAAGAGAAAGGGCCATTCAGATTGATTGCTTTGGCTTGTTCACACTGAGGTTGCCTGAGCATAATCTGATGAATTGAATTGATTTGCTTGTGCAAAACTGTCAGCATGGTGAACTGAACATGACTGAACTTCAACGTGATGCTTTCATCACGTGCTTGTCAGTAAATGTTCTCCACTCAAGTTGCTTCATATAAATAATCAGGACTCACACACACATTCTTTTGACACACCAAGTTGCTCTGTCTGTTGTATACTGGCCCACGCTGTTCTTTTATTCCCTCCGCTAATTTAAACAAGAACCAAACCTAAACAAATCCTCTTCCTTTTCAACCAATCCCCTCCCACATCCTCCTCTCCTCCCCTGTTTCCCACCCTCCAGTCAGTGTACAGCGCCCAGACTCTCTGTCGGTGCCAAAAGCAGGGGAGCCTCCTATGTGGACATCCAGGGGCAATGAGGAGGTGAAGCTGAGAATGGGGGAGTCTGGCATGTCTGCCGAGGCGCCAATGACGGTCAACCAGATGTTCACCTCAGCAGTGGAGCGCTTTGGTAACTTCACCGCTCTGGGCTGGAAGGAGGGCGAGCAGCAGAAGGTCCTCACCTACACAGAATACTACCAGGCCTGCCGCACGGCAGCCAAGAGCTTCCTTAAGGTGAGGCCTGGCCAGAGACAAATCAGTAAATGGTGCATTTCTATAGCGCCTTTATCCAAAGTGCATTAGGGATGGGACGATAATCGTTATTATCGTTTATCGTGATACAAAACACTCACAATAATCGTTTCGTGGAGAATTACATTTATTGTGAAATTATCCTGTCTTTTTTTCACTCTCTACCAAATCTCTTTGCCAAAAAATAGCCGATCTACAAACTCACACAAAGGGTCGCAACACGATGTGAGCTTGTAGATCTGCAATTTTTGGGGCAAATGTTCCCCCCCAGGTTAATGGATTTTGGGGATATTTTGATTATCGGGATAATATTATAAATCACCTTATTTATTTTTGGTCACATTAATCGGGACATGAAATGTTCATATTGTCCCATCCCTATTAAATCCATCCGTGCATTAAATCCACCCATTCGCACATTTCGGGAGCATTTAGGGGTTCAGTGTCTTGCTCAAGCAGGATGAGTCTGGGAACATTGCGATTCCAAGGCCTCTCTACCTCCTGAGCCTCTGCTGCCCACTAGTACCCAAAGCATTAAAAACATAAACTAACTGGACAGGAGTCAGCTAAAGCCTATCTTCTACTGTGTCACATGAAGGTGTCACCTTCATGCCAAATAAACTGCTTTTTTGCAACGCCATCATGTGACAAAAGATCCTTTATCAGCTCATATACAGTAGTTAACAGTAAGGTCTTTTATCACAAGGTAGTGAAATTGTAACCCTTGACAGTGAAGCATTAAGATCTTTATCACAGGGTAATGAAATCAAAAGGTCAAAAATGAAGGGATGAATGTCTGAGTAAGAAGTATGCTTTATACAGAAAAGAGACTCCTTTGTTAACTGCCTGCCGAGCAGAAAATAAATGACCTGTCTCAAAAGGTCAATTACTTATTCATTGGTAAAATAAAGAAGATCTGTTGTCTATTGAATATCCACCCCAGTTCGATGAGTTTAACCTCCTGGCAGGTCAGGTTCCACTACGTGCGACTCTGTCCCACAGAGCGGGGTGAAATGTCAGCCATGTGAGAGAGGCAGCCAGTGAGGCAGGTTGTCTTAGGACAATGCTCAGCTGTACATACAGAACAGTATGGGGTGCACGATAGTTTATTGTGAAACCCAATATTGTTTGTTGGCAAAGACTTGCCGTGAAGTTGTGCACAGTGTGTGGTGTGTTTGCATACAAAGACTTACTCACATGCGTCTTGTCTGCAAACACACACATGCACAAAGATCTTTAAGCTTCCCTGAACCTGACGCCATACACATAGGCTGTTCCTGAACCTGTTGCCCTGCACCCCCAAGCACATATTGCCAAGCATAACAGTGTCAGATGGCGGTGTATCAACTTTCTGCACTATGGAGACAGCACTGCAGCCGTGTTGTATTTCTGAGGTTTGGTTATTACACCTCGTGTCATGTTCCCACTATCATTATGAAAGACTTCATTAGTTATTTAAAACGCACATCCACCATGACATACTTGGTATATACAACATTGTCATTGTGATCTCCAACACGTTTGGCTCCTTCCTTAATTAAACTACTGGGGAAATGCGCTTCCAAGCAAATCCCTCTCCAGCTGGTGTGTTTTTCTGTACAGAAGTTTTTCAATTCAACACATGCAGGTTTGTTTGTTTATTCCAAGTGTTTTTGTGTTCTGTTCAGCTTGGTCTGGAGCGGTATCATGGTGTGGGCATCCTGGGCTTCAACTCCTCTGAGTGGTTCATCTCTGACATTGCTGCCATCTTGGCAGGGTGAGTGTCCAGTCTGTCCACCTATGTGTTTTACTATTTTATAGTTGGTCATGGCCTCATGGGACATCAGTGTCATGATGTAAAATGTCCATCTGTGTGTTATGAGTGAGTTCTACTTTCAAGTAAGTGTGTCTGTCTTCCACTTGATGACACACGCACATTTTGCTATAGGACATGTGCTGGATGCCACCAGTTGGAATGGAACCTGTTCTAGTGAAAATGTCATGCATGAGTTGCAATGAGCTGCAAGGGATCAAACGGCAGTCATCGAAACCTGTCGAAGAACTGTACATGCCATTCATTAGATAAGGCACTCTTTGCTCCAGGGTCCAATAACAGATGGGTTATTATGAGACTCAACATCTGTCATCATCTGTAATCAGCTGGTGTTTCACAGAAGCAATTTTAACTATCTGAGCTGCATTACGTTGCCCTCGTCGTGATCCATTCACTATAGCTCTCAGAGCTGTGAGAACAGTGTGCTGGGAAAATATCTTAAATCCCTGCTCTGCAATTAATCCCAGCACAATCATACACTGTTATCTGATTTACTACCCAGGCTTTCACAATGAGTTTCTAGTCGGTGCTGAAAATAATGATGTATTGAAACTGTACGCTGTCAAATCAGTCTTGATGAGAAAAAACTCTACTGTTCACAGCATATCATGCTGCGTTACCTCTTGTTCCAGTACATGCGCCCTCCCTTCCTGACTGGCTGGAATTTCTTGAGTTTCTTGCTGTCACTCTAATGTCTGGCAAGGCTAAATCCTCCGTACAGCAGATTTCTACAACAAGGAAATGCAAAGTGTTTTGCAAACATAGACACATGGCATTAAGAGTCCAAAAGAAACAGATTACAAAAATACCTTTGAAAATAATAAGGGAATTAATATGACATGCTTGGTATAGGGACACTATTTCTACATACTTAAACAAGTAGGAAAGAGTGCAGAGATTAGAGTTGACTCGAGACATTTGCTTCTGTAATCTGTCCACAACCCACTTTCAACATAACAAAACAAAAACTGAAAAACAGCGGGATTCAGACTTCAGATGACGTTTCGAGACTGCTCTCTCTAAGTTTGCCTCCTGTTTGCAGAGGGTTTGCTGTGGGCATCTACACAACCAATTCTCCTGAGGCATGCCAGTACGTGGCAGATAACTGCAAGGCCAATGTGATTGTGGTGGAGAACCACAAACAACTTCAGAAGATCCTCCAGGTGAGCTTTAAAGCATACAGACAAGAGTTACAAATGCTAAACTTGTGACACAGAAAATCTTTCTTCCATGAGTGATATTGAGTCAGATGTTGATATCCCATTGCCTTTTGTCATTAAATCTCTGTTATTGCTACGGAGGTATTCATTAACTGTTTCCAGTCATTTGATCACACAGAAATGTATTCTGTTCTTGCTTACCAATTCCCACAGGTTCAAGACCAGTTGCCACACTTGAAAGCAATTATCCAGTACAAAGATGCTCTAAAAGAAAAGAGACCAAATATTTACACGGTAAGAATGTCTCAAAATTGCCTCCTAACAGAAACTCTGTGTAAAATGTGTTGAGTCTTTGTCAGTAGAGCAGTTCTCTTGTGAACTCTCTATGAATAGGCAGTTTCAGCATAGCAACTTGTCTCACTGTTACAACATGCCTATGATCTCTTGAAGAGCTGCATTCTTATTAGTTGAGCATAATTATGCACACTGTAAAATGTGCAGTGTAATCAAATGGAACAGGTCAGTTTAGTTCCATTTGTAATTTGACTCAGAAGAGTGTACGAATAAATGGAAACAAAGGGACTATTAATTAACACCAGATTTATATTTGTAGAACCTTAAACACTTAACACTGTGTGTGTGTGTGTGTGTGTGTGTGTGTGTGTGTGTGTGTGTGTGTGTGTGTGTGTGTGTGTGTGTGTGTGTGTGTGTGTGTGTGTGTGTGTGTGTGTGTGTGTGTGTGTGTGTGTGTGTGTGTGTGTGTGTGTGTGTGTGTTTATAATTATTTTATGTGGTATTTTTGTTTCTTAGTGGGAGGAATTTATGGAGCTGGGACGCGATGAGCCTGACGCTCCTCTTAATGACATCATCGCCAGCCAAAAGCCCAACCAGTGCTGCTCACTTATCTACACCTCAGGGACCACAGGACAGCCCAAAGGAGTCATGCTCAGCCACGACAATGTAAGTTACAATGGACCATGGCATGACTATAAGATCACCTGTTCCATTCTACAGTCCAGCTTACAGTCTGTATCGGAGGAAAGCAGCATGTTACAGTAATTGAATTGCAATTCAAACATAACTCAAGCATAGAAAATTACCCCAAATTGCCAATCACAAAATCAGTTCTTAAGACGTTAAACATTGACACGGCTGCCCTCATACATAAAAAGATGAATAAGAGGACAAACCAGTGTGGATGAGGTGTGTTGGACACTTCAAATGCTGGGATTTGACTCTCCCTTTCCCCATCTCCCTCCTTGTAGCTGACGTGGACAGCCTTCGCCACCAGCCGTCACGTACGTCTGACAGACGCCACCGACTCCCAGGAGTCTGTGATCAGTTACCTGCCCCTGAGCCACATTGCCGCTCAGATGGTTGACATATGGGTCACCATGAAGGTCGGAGGGGCCACCTACTTCGCACAGCCAGATGCCCTCAAGGTAAGGTTTTTATCTGGTGTAAACCAGATCATTAAAGAGATCATTTTCTGGCGAGACATTCAGGCGACCTAGGCGACCTATTTGCCGATTGGCTGTCCAATGTCACATGGTAACCGAGCTAGTTTCATGATTGGAAGCGGCCCTCCAAACGATGGGATGGGGGGTACTGCATTAGGGCCAATAGCAGGGGACTTTCCCGCTCCTCCAGGCTATGGAATCCTAGACTGGTGTAATGAAATATTTTGTCCAGCAGGGAGCACCATTCCTTCACACTTCACAGGTCAGGCCCTAGAACTCTATGGTCAGGCCCTGTGGTCACACATTTCTGGACACCAATATCTGTGTAACATCCATGCATTTATACAACTGCGAGTCTGCCGCTGCGTGCTTGATTTGGCTGTACACGCTGACTTGTTCATCAGGAAACATGCTCCCTCGTCGATTGGATTTTACAAAACAGACCCGCGTCGTCACATTGAATCCTGTTTAAGAAGAGCTTAAAACACAACTTTCTAATGTTACATTGATGACGTGAGGAACGCTAAAGTCGTCTTGGTTACATAGTAGCTGTATAGTAGGCTATGCGAAAATAACAAAGCTCAGAGTCGCAAATTCAATGATCGCTGCATCAGCACACACAAAACACGGGCGTGAGAGAAGTAAATGAATGAAATGGACATCACGTTTAGCCGATTCAACGATTCCAAAAGTCATACGATTGGAAGTTATTGCTACATGCGGCTACATGCGTCTCATGCTGGTTTTGTTAGGCAATAGCCAGGGTCCAGGGAGTGCACAGAATTTTAGAGGGGCATGGGCTGACATTTCTAAAAGGGCCTTTTCATACGGATAAAAGTTAAGGGCTCAAGCCCCTTTTGCTGTATGTGCGCACGTGCCTGGCGACCAGCGCGTCACATTACAGACTTATCATTTCAATCCGTTTCTTTGCAAAAACACATTTCTTTTAGAAAACATTTGTATTCTTGTTTCTCCCAGTGTTATGGTTTTTAATGTGTAAATATAGCACTTTATTATGGGGAAAAACGTGTGTAGGCCTATTTTCCTTTTTTAAATCGCTAAAATAGCGCATTTTTGAACACATTTCCTTAACGGTTAACGGTTAATTAACTGATAAGGCCTGACGGTTATCGGTTAAGAAAAAATCTCCATTTGGCCATCCCTAGACATATAGCCTACAGTAAGTTAGAATATTATGAAATATACATGAGAAAGAACACCAACACTAACTTCAACACACCAATACACCAGATTTTAAATTGACTGTGTGTCGATTCTTGTTTTTGTGGCTGTCATGTGTGCATGTCTACTCTTCAGCATATTTGTATGTAGAATACGAAGACATAATGTGACCTTGAGGGAATATTCTAGCACTCTAGCCTAGAGAGAGATGGCCACCACTAATTAACATTCTTCAGTCATAGTGCATCACTGATCTATTTAACCATGGAAAACATATATACTTAGTTGACTGGGGTCCCCCCCAAAAAAGGGCAGCCTTTTCTCTGAAGAGTTTGCAATAAAAACCTGAATGGCCCATCCACCCTTCCATCCAATGCCTTCAGTCATTCAGGGTTTTTTCACAGGAATCTTCGGGATTGGTTTCACGCGTTTCAAAAAGGGCCTTAGATATGAGACCATATATAGACCATGAGATCATGTGCACGCTCTCGTGCCCCCCATCATCCTCCACATCGTCTGGATCATCTTGTTTTTCTTATTTTATCTGATTAACACACAACAAGCATGTAATCCAGTTAGGATTACATAGATTAGCTAAGCCTCTAAGGACAAGTTAAAGAGATACCCTCCCTGGGGGTGGACACATGGACTCAGATGAGAGAGACTTGTTTGTGAAACGGTTATGTGTTGACCCTTTGAGGGCATGCATGCTTCAAACAAGATCTTTCTACTGCATGAGGAGTGTGTTCTTACAGTAGTTACTTACAGTAGTTAATTGCAGCATGTTGCATTGGCAGATATTGAATTATTTGTATTCTGCCAAACACAGTGTGGATTGAGGATTGCATGCATGAACACTGTCTATTTACATGTGTTGTCATCCCCATTATCATCGCTCCTCTGTGTGCCATCCATGTTCACACCAGAAAGTGAGTGAGTGTGAGTGAGCACCCTGTGAATGTGGTCAATTGTCCTGTTGTCTGCTAGTAATTACACAGTTATGTCTCTCTTGGGCTTCCCAGGGCTCCCTGGTCAACACCCTGAAGGAGGTGCGTCCCACAGCCTTCATGGGCGTCCCCCGTGTCTGGGAGAAGATGCAGGAGAAGATGAAGTCTACTGCGGCCAAGTCGTCCACCGTTCGCAGGAAGGTGGCCATCTGGGCCAAGGATGTGGGGCTAAACACCAACCTCAACAAGATGAACCAGTATGTACAGTCACTGATTTATGGACTTTGATCTATTTCATACATGCATGTACCGTACGTTTACTAGTTCAGGGATTAAGGAGAAAAACATGAAAGAAACGTGTCAAAGAAAAATCAAAGCTATCTACATACACGTACTGTAGCATAAAAAGGAATGTTTGTACTGTACATGAGTTTAGTCATAATAAGGTGCAAAAGGTGACACTCTTTCCTCCCCTCAACTCAGAAATGGAGCAGTTGGTCGCACGCCACTCAACTACCGCGTGGCCAAGAAGCTGGTATTCAAGAAGGTGCGCAAGGCTTTGGGCCTGGACCGCTGTAACAAGTGCTACACAGGTGCTGCCCCCATCACCAAAGACACTCTGGAGTTCTTCCTCAGCCTGGACATCCCTGTGTATGAGCTGTACGGCATGAGCGAGAGCACAGGACCTCATACCATCTCCCTGCCAGATGCCTTCAGACTCACCAGGTACCCTGCTTTTAATCTCTCTCTCTCTGTCTGTCTCTCTCGCTCTCATTACACTAGAGGTACTTGGCTGGAAGTAAAGGCTATCAAATCATATCCACTAAGACGCACAAACACACACGGAGGTCTGAGGGGAATAAAAATCAGTACTCAGAAAGAAGAGCGGGTCTGCAGTCAAAATGTCCAATCCACATTTATTCTTCCCACGGGGTAAGATTACACTGCACAGATTTTTCCTGAGCAAAATGTGAATGTAGACTCTAAAGTAGATGATACTGGATGGTCTATGATACCATGGCTAAAATTAACTGAACAACATTGATCATTCAGCTCTGTGTTTATGTTCCACTGTAACGGAAATATTCAGCTCTGTGTTTATGTTCCACTGTAACGGAAATGACTAGAAAAGTGTGCTCTTCCGAGTCTTGACATTTGTAAGGTAGTCATAGCCATCTGAATCTGATACATCTTGATCACATGGTCTCAGAGATAAATGTATACCAATTTGTTTGAGGTTTGTACAAAATCTGTAAGAGTAGTAGCAAAAAGTGTTTTGAATAAAACTCAAAATGAAATCTTGTCTGAAAAAAAATCAGTAATTCTAACAGGATACTGACCATAATACTGATGTCAGTACTACTGACATGATACTGACCATAATACTGACATGATACCAACCATCAAATCTAAAAGTACAAACTCACAAGTCATTTTGCAATACGTTCTGGGCTTGTAGATCTGCTGTTTTTGCCAAATGTTCACACCAGTATAGGGACATTGGGGTTCATGTGGACAAACGGTTCTGAATAAATATTCCTGCAGCTGCGGGAAGGAGATCCAAGGGTGCAAGACAAAGCTTCACAACCCAGACGAGGAGGGGAATGGCGAGATCTGCTTCTGGGGCCGTCACGTGTTCATGGGCTACCTCAACATGGCTGACAAGACAGAGGAGGCTCTGGACGCAGACGGCTGGCTGCACTCTGGGGACCTTGGCAAGCATGATAAGGACGGATTCCTCTTCATTACCGGGCGCATCAAAGGTAAACTGCTCAACATGTATTTTGGCCATTTGAGCATTAATTTCACCATCTGAACTGGCCCTGATCTATTATTGTGTCAAAATCAGACATGACACTTCCCAGTAAAGTTTCGGTACATTTTTAGCCTCCATCAAAACACATTGTTTTACGTAGGCTAAATCAGGGGGGTCCCCAAATTATTTTGTGGGGATGATTAACTTAATGTGCAACATTGTTTTCTCACTCAACTGTAAACAAACCAACATAAAGATTAAGTGTATAGGGGGTATCTGCCCATTTTTAAAGTGACAATTTAAGGACTTTTTAATAAATCTAAAATGACAAATTAAACATTGGCCAAATTGTCAAATGCCTCAACTCTTAGTGTGTGTGTGGGGGGGGGGGGTCGCCATTTAAAATATTATTATATTGGGGATCGCGGCCTGAAAAGGTTGAGAACCATTGGGCTGAATACCAGTGAAATTCTCCATTCAATGGAGGCTATCAGGCTGATACTGGCTTCGAGTTGAGGGAAACACAGGGCCACACGTCACGCACACATACATTTAGAAATTTTCTTTCCGAGATCTTTGTTTATTTTTTCCTAGATCTTCCCTAAGCCACGGTAGCAGTTGTCATACCAAGATTATCAACACCTAAACAAACCTAACTGTTGAAGCTGTTCACATCAAATAATTGAACCTTGTGTGTGTGCACTGTGCAGAGCTGATCATCACAGCAGGAGGAGAGAACATCCCTCCTGTTCCCATCGAGGATGCTGTGAAGGCTGCTGTACCGCTCATCAGCAACGCCATGCTGATTGGAGACAAGAGGAAGTTCCTGTCCATGCTGCTCACCATCAAGGTAAGCTTGGGAAAGCCACACACTGTAACCTCACATACAAAGGTTAACATTGTCGCTGTCTCTTATCTACATATTTTACATTGTCAAAGTTCAAAAGACAACATAAACTCTTACCCAGCCATTCGTTTAAAACAGACTGTGTTATGGAATGTGATAAGAGTTCTCTTAGACACTCAAGACTATCTGATGAGAAATAACTACAACGCATATTATCTTGTTTAGTGATAACGTATCTGACAAGCATTTTGAATCAATCTTGTGTTAACATCTTATCTATTTAAATGTTTTTTTTATCTAAACGTTGAAGGAGGTTAAAATGCAATTATTGATTGCAAGAGAAAGTGTTTGAGAAGGGCACTCCCAGCTCCCAATGCCATTTTAGTGCAGAGACTGCCACCCAGTGGACACTTGGTCACACTGCAAGATGGAACATGCTGCCCACGATGTCTCTATTTCCCAATAATTTACTCCATATAGATGTCTATATAGATCTACAAGATGAATCGTATCTCACACTTAATTATTTTAAGATCATTTCACATACTTTTCCAATGCTTCCAACGGTCATTTGGCATGCTTCTTTTAAAATGTTAAACTTTTGTTATTACTCTTTATATTGGTTAGTAATAGTGTAACATATTGTAGTTGACTTGTAGTGAATTTCTATGATGATTCACAGCCATCCCTCTGGCATCTAGTGGTAGAAGAAACCGACATTCACGGGTTCCATAAACATTTCCATGGTAACGGTGAGCTCCACCAATCGGTGAATGGTGTAGTAATTCTCTGACGCAAATGAAACAGCTTTTTCTTAAAACTACCTGGCTCATACAAACTTGTGGCTTCTGAGCCGGAAGTGCAAAATGATTCTGGGTCTGGGACAAAAAATTTCGCTACATTATTCCAATTTAGCAGGAAGCTGACTAGAATATTTTATTTTTCATTCATTCTTCAAAAATGTAATGTTTGGTAAAACTGTATAATTGAGAGATAATTAGGGATGGGACAGTAAGCAATATTATCACTCACGATAATCGTATCGTGGAGATTTAATTTATCGTGATATCGTCCTCCGTCACGCACTGGGATCATTTCACCTGTATTTGCTGAGCTGCATATCCAGTACCACTTAAACCCTCTATAATTGGTAAAAGGTACTACAGTACGTACTTGATACAATCTTTTTTTTCCACTATCAAATGTCTTCACAATGTGATGCATTGTGAGCTTGTAGATCTGCTATTTTTTGGCAAACGTTCCGCCCCAGGATAATAAGAATGATTTCTTTTGTCACGATAATCATGATGTGAAATTTTCATATCGTCCCATCCCTAAAGATAACGTTTTATTTTCCTGGTCCAGTGCCAGGTGAATGGGGAGTCGGGTGCCCCAGAGGATGAGTTGACACCCGAGGCCGTGGAGCTGTGCAAGAAGCTGGGCAGCAAATCCACACGGGTCTCTGAGATCGCCGGCGGGCGAGACCGCGCCGTCCACGCCGCCATCCAGGAGGGAATCAACCGGGCCAACGAGAAGGCCAACTCCAACGCTCAGCGCATCCAGAAGTGGATCGTCCTGGACCAGGACTTCTCAATCCTCGGAGGAGAGCTGGGTGAGTTGGGGGCAGTGGTGTAAAGTAACTAAGTAAATGTACAATTTTGAGGTATTGGTACTTAACTTGAGTTTTTCCAATTTCCAGTACTTTTACCTCTACTCTACTACATCTCGGATCCAAATATTGTACTTTTACTCCACTACAATAATTTTTGGCACTTTAGCAGATTTGGATTATTACAAAACATAAATTAACCACTTTAGCCCATTTGAAAATGGCCGATCTACAAGCTCACAATGCGATGCATTGTGGAAAAAAACCTTTGGTACTTTAAGTACATTTTGATACCCATACTTTTGTACTTTTACGCAAGTACATTTTGAATACAGGACTTCTACTTGTAACAGAGTATTTCTACATTGCAGTATTGATACTTTTACTAAGTAAAGAATGTGAGTACCTTTTCCACCAGTGGTTGGGGGACCATGTGTGCTCAGGGAAGGACACCTGCTGGTAGTCATTTATTTAGCTGTTAGACTTGAGCATTGGCACTGAAACCTAAATGGCTCATAAAAACCATAGCTGATGATGAACGTTTTGACTGCCAAGTTCTGATGGTGTGTGTGTGTGTGTGTGTGTGTGTGTGTGTGTGTGTGTGTGTGTGTGTGTGTGTGTGTGTGTGTGTGTGTGTGTGTGTGTGTGTGTGTGTGTGTGTGTGTGTGTGTGTGTGTGTGTGTCAGGTCCTACCATGAAATTGAAGAGACCAGTGGTCATGAAGATGTACAAGGAGCAGATTGAGAACTTCTACAAAGAGGTGGCGACCCCCAGTACTCCTGACAATCCCCTGCCTCCCAAATAGAGCTGCATCATAGACAATACACTCTAGAGAGAGACACAATGAAAGACTTGATCTACTCATCACACAAACACCGTACACGTTATGCTTTTTCACAAATTGACTCCCATCTCACCCTCCCCTCTTGCAGCTTTCTTCCCCATGAAACCTGATGTGCCAGCTTTCTGCCTTGATCGTTGGGCTTTTGTTTACATATTTTGTGGGTGTTGTGTGAAAAGAAAATATCTGCAAGAAGCCATTGTAAAATATCTTTATTCATTCAGCGAAATTATTGGTTTGCTGAATTGAACTATTTATTTGTATTATTGTGTTGAAGAACAATAATCAATAGATGAAGTAGCTATGGCTGTACATAAGAAAAGGCATTGTTCATTGTACTGTAATACTCAAGAAACAACAGTGGCAAGTCTATAGGACATGATGATTTTTTTTCTTCTTTTTAATCTTGCTCTTGAGTTATTTATTGTTTTCAGTTTGCCAAAGTTCTAAAAGCTCTTACTATCCAACTGTGATCCTCACATCCAGTATTGCCTGGTCTGCCTAAATGAGTAAGGTGAAATGAAGTTTAATGGACAGGGAAAGGAAAACAGTGAAGAAGCATATCATTGTCCTATTTATTGTTTGTATACTTTTTGTTTTGTTCTTTGTCAGTCTGGTTTCAGAGTTGTGGAGGAAAAGCTAATGTCATTCATGTTGCAGGTAGGTAATCCTCCTACATCCTTCTACACTGTCTTGATTACCGCATGGCAGGAGTAGATGACGTAGAGAGGATTTCACAAATTGGGAGCTTCAAATACATAACTCATAGAGAACAGCCAAATTTAACTTTCCTCAAACTGTGAAACCATGTCACTCAAGCCATATATATCACAGTAGTTGTAATTGTTTGTAACCGATAAATATGTATTATGTTATGTGTGTTTATATAAAGCATACGCACATGACTGGTCCTGTTGGAATATTTAATAATTCTTTGGTCGGTGGAATTGCTGTGACCTTGTGAAATACTGCAAAAAATGATTTTATGTTTTATTTTTTTATTTGTTTGCCTACATGTATGCTTGTCTTTTGTTTCTTTTTCTTGTTGAATGTTATTTCAAATCGCTGTGGACTGATCCAACAGCCCAGGAAAGATTGGTACTGTATGCATGTAAGAAAGAAGAATTGAGATTTGGATGGGCATAAGTCAGATTGTGAGTTTTAGAAAATATATCCACACTAGAAGGTTACAGTCACTTCGGATGAGGAATTAATGCAATTGTCCTTTCAAAGTTTCTGTCAACCCCATCAAAGTGGCTAATGGGTAACAAACCAGACTTTGGTATAATGACCAAATTGTGTCTTATTGATGGTGTTTCTCACTGAACCAGATTCTGAAATACTTGAGTTAGACTAAATCTCTTTCTTTAGAGGAAAAAAAAATGAGACCGGGACATCTACAATCCAAAGAGCTGATTGCTGTCTGTATATTATAAATTGTAGATATTCTTTGCGTGTAATATTGTCATAGTGCAAAGTGAATACTGGTATAGCTTGCTCAAACCAGTTGAGATTCAGGATAACGTTGCAAAGGAATCTTCAGCCCAGAAGGCATATATTGTAGCGTTGTTTAATGAGGAAATGACGGTAATCCATAGCATGTTATGATGTTTGGGTGGTCCAGTTCTCTGGTGACTTGAGTTTCTGATGCTAATTACGGCTGTGAAGGCACCGCTAAACGCCTCAAGCATTGTTGACTGCATTGAGTTCCTGCTCCATTCAAGTCCAAAAACCCTGCAAGGGACAGTAAACCTCTTTAACAGCGTGGCCTTCTAACCTGTCATGTTTTTTCTTTTTACAAAGAGCGTAGGGTTTCTCTTTGTTTCTTTGGGGAAAAAACAAAACATGCCAGATACCGTTACCACTTGAACCCTAGTGTCCCTATTCTGGGGTGAACATGTAGTGAAAATCTACAACTGCAACATGTTCAGCTTGTAGATCAGTTATTTTTGGCAAAGAGATTTGCTGTTGAGCAAAATACTAGCGGTAATAGTACAGAACCGGTCAACAGGGAATAGAGGGTTTACCGTTTAAGTGGTTCAAATGTTGTTCTGACAAAATAATCTGAAGTCACCAGACCTTACAGTTCCCCTAGACAACTGAATGCTGTGTTTACCTGACCCTCGTTATATTTGAGAGCTTGGATAGCCTTCCTACACAAGAACATTGGGGTGGGAAGATGAAATATGCATGTTGCTCCTGCTCCTGTAGGATGGTGGAGCAGGGCAGTTTATATCAGCAACTGTACAGTCTACAGAGATCAGAATGTCCCATGTGTCTGTGTGATACAGCGATTTAAAAATAAAATAAAACATGTACTCTTGAAATGTCTCTGGATCCCTTTTGAATTGTTATATTGTATTATTATTATTATATTGTATTATCTGTGGTGGAAAGTACATTTACTCAAGTACTATGTATTTTTACCTGTAGATCTGCTATTTTAAACAATTGAAATGGTACACTGCCTAATGAGTATGTTACTTTTGGTACTTTAAGTATATTTTGATGCCACTTCTTTTGCATTTTTACTCAAGTACATTTTGAGTACCTGACTTTTACTTGTAACTACATTGTGTTATTGATACTTTAACTTAAGGAATAAGGTTGAGTACTTCTTCCATCACTGGTTACCATGGTAACATGTTACCAGCCATGTCACAGGGATGTCAGGGCCTGTTAGAGTTATGCACTGGGGCAGCACCATAGGAAGCAGAAGACTGAGTGAGGGAAGCACCGTAGAAGACAGGGAAGCACCATAATAGCCAAAGTACCGCTCCATTCTCATTGAAACGCATTGGTGAAATGGAGAATCCACTCTCATAGGTAGTTTGGTGTGGGTGCACCTTTAAGTAAAATACCCATTCCCAAGAATTGTACTTGAGTAGGCCTACAGTACTTGAGTAAATGTACTTAGTTACTTTCCACCACTGATGATACCATGGTAACATCACAGGGCATGTGACAGGGCCATGACAGCTATGCCATTCAGTGAAGTGACAGGGACTGACATCCATATGACATCCATTCTTCATATAGAATATACTATAGTTATAATCATAAACAGGCTTTCTCTTCCTGGGAACTGTTAATCACACACTAACAGCAGAGTTTAATGTAAAATCTGATATTTAGAAATCAATGTTTTATTAAACCCCTGACCTTATTGCTCGTGCCACACTGGCATGGAACATGCAAGTGAGAAAGAAAATACTGAACCTTTTAGAATTTGGATGGAGAAAATGGTGTAGTGGTCTAATAGTGGTCCCAAACCTTGAGCTTACAAATCAATGACACAGTTCTCATGCCATAGATCAGGGGTGGGTGGGCAACTTTGATGATGGAGAGGGCCACTATATTTCCACACTCCAGAGGGCCACATTGCATATACAGTCAAAAATTGTAAAAATAGCAGATCTACAAGCTCAAAAAGCGTAGCAGTGTGACGCGTTTTGAGCTTATAGATCTATTTTTGCAATTTTTTAATTGGAATCCTGAATTATTTTAAGAAATTTTTGAATTGGTATCCTGAAAAGTAACATTTTCATTTCATTTCAAATGCATTTATATGATGATTCAAGTTTCTTCATTAGGCTTAACCCCTTGAGATGTGCCATCTCGTTTTAGAGGGGGGCCCCAATATGTTCTCATGTTAACTTTATGAACTTAGAAATACAAATAAATTGGACATATTTTCTTCTTAATACTAGTCATTAAGCTACTAATATAGATTGAAGTAATTAAAGTGGGTGATGTTTGCATGTTTGGAATTGTGAGGACTGCCCCATTGGTTCGACAGCTGAAATCAATAATATACCTGCGGGCCGCATTAAGTGAAGGTGGAGGCCGCATGTGGCCCCCGGGCCGCCAGTTGCCCATGTATGCCATAGATGCATAGAAGATGCAAGTGAGAATGAAATACATACTTAACCTTGTAGAATTTATATGGAGAGTGAAAGTTTGGTGTTATTAAATCTACAATTTGTAAATCTACATTTTGTAATATCAAGAATGTATGAACAGGGATTTAGTGGAAGGGGAGCGATGCTTCCTCACTTCTAAAATAGTTTTTTTTAACCACTTGAACCCCAGCATCATACCATCTACGCGTTGTGAGCTTGTAGATCGGCTATTTGGCAAAGAGAGTTGGTGTAGAGGGAAACAATCGACATTTGTAAAATCAAACCCAGTTTGAAGTGAGCAGCGCATTTGATCAGTTCCATTTCATTAAGCTATACCGTGTGTGTGTGTGAGAGGAATGTGTGTGTGTGTGTGTGTGTGTGCGTGCGCGTGTGTAGCAGTTCATTTCATTAACGGCCTCTCAAACGGCCTTATAGTGTGTGTGTGTGTGTTCTGTTGGCTGCTCCTTGGCTGTGTGTGTGGGTAGCACTACATTACACCTGCCGAATAAGTTAAAAAAAATTACTTACACCACTGATTATTAAATAAAATAGAAAGTAGTGGCATTAAATTGCATTTCTTTTTACCATCCCAGTAAACATAGCTTTTCACTTCAGATAACAGGTACTCATGGACATTCACCCCACATGGGAACATAAAGGATAATGGCAATGTTTTCTCACAAAAGCAGTCAACCTTCCAGTGTCACAGTGCACGCCACGGTTGTCCTTATTTATTTTGGCCAGTTGCCAATAAATGTCTATACTAATAGCAACATTTCCTCAATAGATTGCCCATGCATCATGACCATTGTCTGTCCCACTGCCTGTCCTTTTAACCCCATGGTCTGCAGGACATCACTGACCCCACCATGAACCCCACATGAACCCTCTGCAGAGGTATCACCGGGTCAACCGCAGGGCAGTGAACGGACGCGGGGCCACAACAGCAGACAGTACTCAATGACTTTATTAATATGATTTCAAAATAAAAAATAACATTAAAATAACATTTTTTGTCCTCATTAACAACTTGCATCATATGACCACATGGTGGCATGGTAATGCCAAGTTCCTTTTTTTTTCCTTCTCTCCTTTTTCTTTTTTAAATACCAAATTGCCTTGTTCTTCTGCCGTCCAGTTCATTTTGTTCGGCCCATTATGATAGCATCAACCACATATATGAAACACATTTTAGACGTACTCCCACCCCTATCCCAACCACCCGCCACCCCCACCCACCTCAAAAACAAATAAAAAAAATAAAAATTAAACCATGATAAATACAGGCAACCCTGTCCCGTCACAGACACATTATGACGACCACTGACACAGGAAACAACCCCCCCCCCCCCCCCCACCCACACATGCCCCCCCACCCAACCCCCACATTCCTCACAGCATCTGGAGAAGAAACACTTATTCGCTATGAACCATTTGCTGCTTCTTTCTGCAATGTCCTCAACCTCTTTAAAATCCACACAGTAGACATTCTACCTGGTTTATTATACACTTGTATATAATAATATAGTCTCCCCATCCCCCTATACAGCCCTGCTACTGTCTCCTATGGGGGTGTTAAAACGCTTTCCTTCAGGTTCAAGGGATCAGAACTGAATTCTTAAAAAAATATATGAAAAAAACAAATAGTTAAAAGAGTGAAAGAAGTTGATCGTTGTGTGTCTGGGCAGCGTGACCAGAGTACATGAATACTTGAGTAAAAAAAGAAAAGGAGCTGAAATCAGAACTGACATACAGTACACAGAAAAATACTTAAAATTAAAAAGTCTACCAGTTCACCGTTTAAAACCAGATATCGACATGGTTAGCTCATCCCAACACCTGTTCCTTAAACCTAATTTACACTTTGTCGCACAACCATGTCACTCAACGACAACTGATTTGCAAGTGAAATGTTTTTTTTTTAGTTGAACGACAAAACCCACTAAGTTGAGCAACTAAGTATAAATTAGCCGTTAGTGTGCGACTGACTTGTCATTAGGACCATCATAAAAATAAAAGCCATTCAGGGAACACCCCAGAACATAATCATAGGCCTAAAGATGATTTTATGGGCATGTTGTGAATAACAAGTACAGTACATGCCAAAAATACAAATAGACAATTAAATAATTTGTTTTTTTTAAATGGTTGGCAAAGAACAAAAGAAAAATCAATTATATTGTATTGCATGTAAATATTGTATAAAAATCCTTAAAAATACAGTTTACATAATTAAGTACTGAAGTCACCACAGCCAAAAGTGCAGAGGTCCATAAATAAAACGTTGACTGTGGGCAAGACGAGTGGGGCATCTATCCAGGTTGGAGCTACCGCTCGACGTCATGCCCCATGTGACCCCACTCCACCACACAAAGGACAGAATGAGTGCCTGGTCAAAGGTCACAGTTCATGAACTAGGACTTGGAAGGTTAAAAGTTCACACATCATCCATGCACAGAGGAGAGGCCAGGAACATTCGCTCTCTCTCCCCCTCCCTTCTATCGCTGACATACTCGCAAAAAACACACACACAAACCTCATTGTACAATCACACGGTTGCAAAGTTCATTCTCAGTGATCACTGCCAGGGAGTTATGTTGACATAGGCACACCTAGATTATTTGAGAGGGAGGTGGGGGAGGGCGGGTCGACTGGATGCTGCAGGGCACGTAAGGCGGTGGGGTTCAGTTTGTTTCGCGCTTCTTTTGTTATTGAAAAAAAAGAAAAAAAAACATGAACACACTCCAGGTCCTTGATGCTGTGTGCTTTGCTCACAGAAGACTTTACGCCTGATTTATACTTTATTGCACACCAGTGTCGATCATCGAACACGATGATCATCGATCTACAAGCTCAACTCGTGTCACGATGTGATGCATTGTGAGCGAGTAGATCGCCATTGTCGCTGTGTGACACGATGCGCAACAAATGTAAATCAGGCATTACAGTAAGGGCTGGGGTGTGTACTTCGCAGAGCCAAGCTGGCGAAAAAACAGTTAAGTATTAAAGCTTTCATAGATTCAGAATAAATACACTGTCGGTATGTATGAAGACAACAGAGAGGAGGGGAGAGAGGCAGGGTGGAAGTCACTCATCGAAGGCTGACCGTTGGAGCTTGAACCACAGTGGGTTGGTGTGTGGTGTATTTTGTGTGAGAGCTAGAGGGGCCACATAAACTAACATACATATTTTGAGGTGGGAAGAAAACAGTGCTTGGTTAATCATATTTGCCATAAATATTCCATTGTTGATATCAACATTTCTGGTAGCTTGATATTAAGCACTCTTAAGTTCATTCAAATATGTCAAACTTTAAAGCTGCATTGTGATATTTTTGATTATACAGGTTCATTGAGACACAACGACAAATATGTGCACATGCCATCAGTCTATGTCGTTTGCTTTGTCTAATGGTCTAATCCACGGTGCTTCCGGCTTGGCTGAACACAACTGGCCATGTTGGTGGGTAGGGAGAGAAAGATCTCTGTGGCTGCATTAGCAACTCCTACAGGTTGGCCGGGTTGACTGTTCAGAAGGGAGCAGAACTGAGAAGGATTGCATGTTTCTTCTCATGCGTTACATCCTCTGGGTGAAACTCACTGTCAGGTGAAAAGAAGTGGCTGGCATTAACTTAGCTGTTCATTAACAATATAGTTATATAGAAGGAATGAATTTCAATATGAGTGGGTGCTGGGCGGCGAGAGAGAGCGAGAGGGTACAAATACATGGACCCCGGGTCTATTTGTACCCTCTCCGAGTTAAATTAACACTGGTAAATTGGTGCTGGAGTGGTCACTGACTGTTGTAGCCTATGTGCCAGCAAACACAATAAGCCCAGAATGGAGAAAAACACAGTCGGTGACCAAAGATAAAATCGAGAGCTGGATTAAGAAACTCTGGTGGTTCTGGCAACATAATTTGGATAAATATGCTTCAGTTTACAAATGTGTGAACAGAAACACTTCCGCTGCTTTGATTCCGAGTTGGAATCGAACCCCGTTCTCCAGCTTAGTAGACTCAGCTGTGTATAGAAAACTAGCTCACGTAGGGGAGTCTTTTGCGGCAGCGCTACAATATTATTAATGAATTACATTGACATCGCTTTAAAATGGCACTATAAATGAATGTGGGGTCGCCAAAAATGTTCCCCCATAAAATGGAAAAGTTTGAGAACCCTTGGTTTACACCCTCAGCAAGACAAATCAGTGGGGGTCAGCAGTCAGCCTGGGGAAGGGGAAGGGGGGTGGAATCTATTCCAACTCAAAGCTCCTCTTTAGACTTACGGCTTGTTTCAGTTGCTCATTGTGAAATGCAGTGGCTTATCATACTTCCCCTCGTTTATCAGTAGGGGCCGCGAATTTTACAATGCAGCTTTAAATGGTTTTGACCGGTTTCACAGGCTTGACAAGCGAGCCCGGACATGGCAGCCCAGTCCCTTCTCCGCCAACAACCGAGAGCACTAAGAAACTGACAAATACAAGACACACAAACACAAATGTAACTAGAGCTAGTCAACATGAGCATCAACAAGGCAGTCATCCAATGCTCTGACGGTGTCTCTTACAACACCATGAACACAGTATCTGAGAGGTTCTTGTTCGTGTATCTGTTAACAGAGAAAAAGTTACTGGGAAGAAAAGAAAAAAAAAAAAAAAAGAAAACAGCCGACAAAGTCACTGGGTATGGAGGAGAAACTCATGTCAGGAGCCATAAGACAGAACAAGATGTTCAGGCATCCCCTTTAACACTTGTTCCAAAGGAGGAGGAGGAGGAGGTGGAGGTGGGGGTCCTCTCTGGAGCCGGCACTAGGCTTACTGACAACAGAGCAAGTCACCCCTTCCCCTCCCCTCCCCTCTCACACTGCGAGTTGCAGAAAGGCACTAAATAGAGGGTTTGTTGCTAGCCCTAGAGAAATTAAAAGCATATACATTCATATCTCAGAAAAAGTACACCAAAATGCATTTGTAGAAAAATAAAATGTAGGAAGAAGGGAAAAACGAAAACACGTGGCCCCAAATAATTAACTTAAACTTCTGAGATGTCTGGGAGATGTTAAAGTATGGCTACTTTTTCACGGCTTTTTATGATTTTTTTCTTCCTAAAATGCCCCCCTCCACCCCCACTTCAAGGCAATACAGGAGTGATCCTTCACCGCACTGCGCCCCCCCCCAACCAGCAGTTGAGCCCTTTCATGCACGCCGGTGTGGGAATAAGGGAGAGGGGGAGGAGGAACGGGAGAGAGTGAGGGTGCAGGGAAGGTTTCAATAGGAGCAGAGGGCGAGGTCAAGGCTCAACTTTCAGTGTGAGGAAAGGAAGGGGGGGGGGGGGGGCACGACAGAACATGTGGTCACACAACAGAGAGAAATCTCATTCCCCCAAAAAGCCCACTGACAGATATCAGTGGCTTTGCATGTACAGTACAATGTACATGCAAAGTACAGCGAGCATGTGTTTATATGTGGGTGGATGGTGAGAGAGTGTGAGTGTGAGTGTGTGTGTGTGTGTGTGTGTGTGTGTGTGTGTGTGTGTGGGGGGGGGGGGGGGGGGGGGGATACAGACTGCCATTTGTGCTCGGGCTTCAGGAAGAGTGGAAAAAGTCACTAACCACAAAGACATCTCTTTTTGAGCCCCGGGCAGCGCTCAAGAAACAAAACACACACACACACACACACACACACAAAAAAACAAAAAAAAAGAAACAGACGACTCAGGGATATGCTGGCAGAGAAATGGGCTCCAGCTGAGAACAGAGAGGGAGGGTGTAGCGGTGGGGGGGTTTGGAGTGTTCTGCCGAGTAAGGAATTAAGAGTGTGGGGAGGGGAGGGAAAGGAAGTGTTGGGTTTGCAAACACTGGGGCAGCGGTTCTCAAAGTGGATATCAGGGACTCTCTAGTTTCCTTTATGGGGGTCTAAATTGACCCTTACAAGTCTGTAACTTTGACAGTGTTAAGGGGAGACTGTCAAAGTTAAGGGGAGACCTTCAAGTTTCAAAGTTTGAGAACCACTGCACTAGGGCACCAAGAGTGCGGGAGGGTGAGGGAGGAGAATTGGGAGGGGGGTTGGGGGCATTCCACAGTTCTGCACACGGGCATGACGCTCTGAGAGACTTGTAGTGAAAATCCTGAACCGCTGACAGTCACAGTCCAGCTAGCGGTAATGTCCTCCAGTCCAGGTTTAAAAAAAGGGACAGCAGCACACCTCTTCTCTTTCCCTCACACACACTCTCTTTCTCCTTCCCGCTGTGGATACCCACAGACCCCTGCCACCACTCTCTCCAGTGCCAGTTGATGGTGTGTGTGTGTGTGTGTATATGTTACTTAATGTGTGCTTGTGTCTGTGCGTGTGTGAGTGAGTGAGTGTGTGTATATATATAGTAGTTGTTCTATGGTTCTTTCAGGTCTGTGATACAGCTGTGACAGGTGTGGCCCCGCCCCCTCTTTGAGGAGGCGCGACCACGGTCTCCCTCCACTGCCGCGCGCCGACCCCCGCCTCTTCCTGTCACGTGGCGGTGGCCTCCAGGTAGCTCTGTAATTTGCGGACGGTGGACTCGTCCAGCGAGAAGAGGTCGAAGTCGAAGGTGGTGTTGGTCACGTTGAAATGGCCCGTCTCCTCGATCAGGTTGACGATCTGTGACGAGACAGCAGAGCAAAGCTAAAGGCCCCCTCCTGTAGTAGTGCTGTTAAGCAGTGTCCTTCACAGCAAGGACATTTTATTTATTGGGGGGACAGGGGACGGGGGAACTGGTAGGACGATAATAGCGTGACTGTATGTATTCCCTCACCCTGGTTGTGTAAAACCAAAACTTTGAATTATTATTTATGCAATATATAATATTATATCATTTATGCCATTTTAAAGACTAGTAATTCATGATGATTCACAATGGAAAATGGTGTGGCATCATAAAGCTAGCATTGTCATCGTGGAAAGGTCAAGACACACATACCTGCTGTAGGACATTGCGCTCTCTCAAAGCCATCAGTCTACGATGAAGGTCTACCAGTTCTTCTGTGTAGGCCTGCAGAGAGGCAGGAGAGGTGGAACAAGACAGGCAGACAGAGAGGAGAAGATCAGTTCTGTATTGTGGCTCTGGTGGAGCTTTGAGACAGCAATGATGGGGGATCTGTATGGTTTTATCTGCTCTGAGGAAGACTGAGACTAGCCAAACCATTCAGGCCGGGTACACATTTCAGTGTATGGGAGGGGCTTACAGTACATGTACAGTATGTATCAACATATTTGTTTTTGTAGGCTAATTTCTGATTTGGGCCTAACTATAGGTTAGGCCTAAATGGGTTAATAAATACATTTACGGAGTGCTGCAGTTTCCATTTTGGTGGTTTCTTTCGATTAGTTATCTTTGTAGCTGAGCATCCACCGCAAAAGAGACGTTTGAAGAAGGCTCATCTCCATATCCAGATGTACGACGGAAGCATTTGTATATTGTGTGAGCCAACAGTAATCTCAAGAGATTTATCAAGTATTACTATTAGGGATGGTCCGATCAGGTTTTTTGGAACCGATCACCGAGCACCGATCACAAAAGTTTGATCACCCGATACCGATCAATCACCGATCCGATCAAGTTATTATTTATATATTATTTATATTTTCTAAATGTTAATGTTTTAACTTTAATTAATTAATTCACTCATTAATTCATTTATATATTTGCCTTATAGTTATTTACCAGCATTACTATGTATTTATTATCATAGCAGTAACTAATTATTCCTTCAGCACTGTGGAAATCAATACCCCAAAATGGCCTCAAGTGGGCATACTGAACGGCTGGTTGATCGGATGCACCGATCGGATCGGATCGGTGAATTTACCTTTTGATCTAAACCACCGATTATCGCCGATCACGCTGTGATTGGCCCGATCCGATCCATTGCCGATTGATCGGTAACATCTCTAATTACTATCAAGTAATCTTCCTTAAATTGTTGTGATTTTTGTTAATAGGATGTAGGTGAAAACATAAGACATCTGGTTAACCTTAAATTAATGTTATGTGCTGAAAACCAAGCTATCGTAACATTGCATGAGTGTGAGATGGAGTGTAGTGCATATATATAAAAAAGAAGTTTGATTTACCCTTCCTACCTTGTCGTATCCCTTCTTCAACACCTTCTCTGAACGGAACGAGGGATCTGGACTCTTTCTGCCCGACACCTGCACACAGATGGAGAGATCAGAGAAAGAGAGGCACAGAATGAGTGAGCTGGAGAAAAAGACTACACAACGGGACAGCTTAAAGCAGAAATAAGCAGTTTTCTGCTGACATAAGCAGGAATCATCCAATTGCTTATTTAAAAAGTAAATTTTATTTTATTCAGGCGGCTAACAATGCTTCCTAAAGAAATGTTGTCTCTGTGACACTTCCTGGGGCCACAATCTGCCTCCAAAACTATATATTTTTTTATCTGTGAGAAGTTCTGTCATTGGTCGATTAAACTGGGTGCCCATCCAAAATAACAGACCAATCAGGACCGCCTCTTGTTCTTGTTCAGATTGGTTGGCCTGTCTGTCAATCCGTTTAGCCCCGGGCAGGTGGTTCATGCACCAATAAGCTGCTAATGACAGAACTTCTTACAGATAAAATAATAGTTTTGGAGGTAGACGGCAGCTCCTAGAAGCGCCACAGCGACTAGATTTTTTTTAGGGAGCATTGTTAGCCAAATCAATATAATAAAATTAAAATAAGCAATTGCATGATTCCTGCTTATGTCAGCAGAAAACTGCTTATTTCTGCTTTAATTTATACTTTGTTGCACAATAGTGCCACTCGCCAAAAATGCAGTTGTGACAGTCGTGGGACAAACTAAGGTAAGCTTGAGGAGGTGGACATCTAAAAGTGTCACTTTTCACAGATTTGGATCAGTCTCAGGAAGCCATTGTGCATCGACATGTCACTGTCAACGGTCAATAGAGAGCTGGACAAAGGACAAAGATAGTGGGACACACAGCTAACAATTAAGATGGCCGACATGCAAGCGGAAGGCTGGTACACACTAACAGTCCTCAGAGAGTCTAGGGTTCCGTGTCTGCCTGGCTGTTTGAATGGCTTTGGCTGCCTAGTTTTGACATCAAATACTTTCTCATCCTGATAAAGCACTGTTATTTGGATAAACGATTTCTTTCCCCCAGCTCTTTTCTAGGTGAGCTAAATGACATAGATTATTCTTTCCTACTTTTAAGAGTCAACACTTCTGAGCTGCACTTGGCAAATAACATCGGAGCACAGAGGTTGGCTTTGTTTTTTCATTGATTCACAATGACACGCAGGTCATCTTAGCACCAGGATGCTTTCTGGGAAATCCCAAAACATGTCAGTATGAAACAATGAAGCTCAAGTGGCAAGTTGTCCCTCCTCACCTTGTTATTGGAGGAGCTGTGCTTCGTTGGGGGCGGGGCAGGGTCTCGACTGGGGCGGTGCGAGCCGTCACTGCTGTCACTCTCGCTGTCCAAGCTGAGCCTGAAATGGGACAGGGCAGGGAGACACGTCAATCACACACAGAAAGAGCACATACTATCATACAGCTTTGCATTGGTCTTGGAGTAATGCCTGATTTATCTTAGTTGCACCCCAGTGTTGCTAAACCTAAAATAGACGATCTACAAGCTCACAATTTGTCACAAGATGTGACAAATTATAATCAGGATATGGGTGATTATGTATCACATACTAGCTTAGCTGTCAATCAGAGCTTTTGGGTCCACCTTCCAGTGCTTTAATTTGACCAACATGGACCAATTTCCTGTTGAGGCCTTTATTTGTTTATTTGACACTTTCTCATAAGTAATTAAAACATTACCAAATCTGTTGAAGTCATGGGTTTTTGAATTTCATCAGTGAATCTAAACTTTTCGAATCAATCCACGCTTTAACATTCATTCAACTAAGTAGGCTGGAGTAGCTTATTGTCGTTATCTTGACTGCAGTGATGACATAAATTCCTTTCTCATGCTAAATGACAAAACAGATTGTTCTATTCTGCCTCACAGACAAAACTAATGATATATGTACTTCCCTTGGATTATTATCTTCTTTCACTGAACCACAAAACCTTGGTGTGTTGTGTTGTTCAACTCCACCCTCAAGTTTGAACAGCAGATATTTGTTGTAAAGGGAAGCTTTTGCCAACAAGGGCAGTTAGCCAAATCAAGTCCTTTAGGGCATCTTTCTTTTTTTCTAAATATTTATCCCACGATTTCTTTCACCCAGTGTCAATTGTCTAATGTAATCCTGAGCGCTACTGGTAGCAACGGACTGACCTCATGCTTCCTTCAATGCATGAGGAGTCCAAGCCGCTTCTTTTCACCTGCTAGCTGGGAGTTTCCCCAGTTGGACGTAGCACATGGAAGGAACACGTTATTTCAACCAATTCCTTTCCCCTCCATCAGTCGCCTCGGCTGGCCAGGGGGAGGCAGTATAGAGAGACCAGGATTACTGTATGTTTTTTTGTGAGGGTACCTACACTAGGAGAAACGGGGAGAACATGCTAACTGCACACAGAAAGGCCCTTTTGCCAACTCCACCTCCTAGGGTATGGCCACTGATGACGCGGAGGAGAACACGTCCACAACATCTCCAGCGGGAATCGAACGCAGGACCTTCTAGCTGTGAGGCGACAGCGCTACAGACTGTGTCACCATGCCGCCTTCAGGGCTTTTTACACAGGAAGCAACTGACGCACCTAGGAATTCATTTTCACTGAGAGGCGAGTGTTCAGCTAGGTCTCAAATGCCACCTTTGTGTGTCAAGAGTTGAAATGTGTTGAACTTATACATGATGCATTGAAACATGGTCTTTGAACCAGTCTAAACTGTGCTCTGTGTCATATACGCCACCTTTTTATCTTCGCCACATACAGACATACAGTACTTAAAGCACATACTAGTTACCCAAGCTGTAGTGTCCAGGATCGAACACAGAACCATGCCATTCAAAGGCGAGCATGCTACTAAACCGCACACTGAAAAAATGGTTGGCAGTATTGTCAACTATAACGTACTTAATGAGCTAAACATACCAGACTACCAGTATGGTTCTTTAATGTGGAAGTGGGAAGTTAGTAGCCTGGTTCAGAGTTCAGACCCTGAATCGCTAGCCACGCCCCTTTAAAAATGTGTTTCGGCGATTCAGGGGTCTGGTGGTGCTCTCATTGAAGAGGTTTTCCTTTAGAACTGATGTGTGATTCCATGTAACCCAGCGCCGCCGCCGGACCGGACCACACATTCCCAAACATAGACATTGCGTCGCCCGTCGCGGTAATATGCGATCGTATCGATCTCGCTATGAAACATAAGTAGCAGACATTTTATGTTGTGTTTGATTACTAGTTCGTAGCACTCCTATTCTGCCTGTTTCTTTGGTTAGCAAGTAGCACTAGCAGCTAGCCACTAACCAGCCACATAGCACTACGTCATCTGCTTTGCTACTGTTGTGTTGGTCAGGCTGTGAACCAATGGCAGAAGACTGCCTCTTTGGCAACGTCCATCCCAGAAATTGCCTTGGATGAAAGCACGTTCAGGCTGAATAATGGAGTGAAACGAAATGCAATTCAGGCTGAGTGTCAGGCAAGGAAGTTAGAGAAAAGAAGAAGTGTGTGTGTGTGTGTGTGTGTGTGTGTGTGTGTGTGTGTGGTGGGGGCTGACCGAGAGTCGCGGTTGGGAGGGTTGGTTTTGACGGGGGTCTCCTCTTCCGAGCTACTGTCATCGTCATCTGACTCTTCTGACTGGATCTCCTCCACCATTGAGCGAAGGGGGCCTAGGGAAGTGCAGGGGAGCAGCAGAGAGGTCATTTAAATGAAGCACATCTTTGACCTTTAATCTATACTTCTATATGCAGAAACATCATTCAAGCAACAATGTGTCACAATGTTAGGACACAGATAAATCCTTCTTTATTTGTGTCTATCTTGTTAACTCTTTTTTAAATCAACAGTTGTTGTTTTTCCTAATTTTCTCACCAATTTAGTAGTTTCCAATTCTCCCCATGTATAACAGCCGCCACCCCCTACTGTCTGGTGTGGGCAGGGTGTAGACTGCCATGCGTCTCCTCTGATACATGGAGTTGTCAGACACTTTTACCCTGACAAGCGATGAGTTTCACCGCCTCCTAGTTCCACTCGCCACTGAACATGTCAACCTGTAGGACTCACTTGCCGGCATCCCACCCACGAACAATCGTGTTCGTTGGAGTGCCCAACCAAGCTGGAGGCACCGTGGAGAAATGGAATTCCAGTCTCCACCCGGACACCCCTTGTGATGTTAAAATCTCAAGTAAAAATGGCTTGTGGGCTTATCTCTACAAACGGTAAAGAGCGCAGACCGCTACCTTGGCCTTGTTTCTGTCCTGGTTCAAAGTCTGAGTCTGAACTGGAGTCAGAGCTGGAGCTGGAGTTGGAGGGACTGGAGGGGGCAGACTGCTGTGGATGGACAGAGAGAGAGAGAGAGAGAAAGAGAGCAATGTATGAAGTAGTTGATGGGTGGGGCAAGAAAAGAAAGAAAGACAGACAGGTCAGTAGAGTCAGAGTGAGAATGATACCTCATGTGAGATTGTACATCATCACACAAGAGTAAAGTTTCAAATATCACAAATCATTAAAATAGGCATGAAATGTAAACAGAACCATGGATCACATTGTATGTTAAAACTCCACAAATAATACCTTATCACAATCATTTCTTGGTGCATTCTATATGATGATCCTGCAAACAACCTAAATAAGTAGGAGTCCTAGTAGGGGTCCATGCGCACTCCCATTGTTTTTTTTTCTAGTCTGGATTTCTGGTATCCATAGGACTAAAATAAAAACATTTGTGATCCAAAGACAAAAAAATAACATCTTCTTCAATGTTTTATTACCCCTATGAGACCGGGGGAATTGCTGTGTAGGAACGCTGTCAAGAATCATTTGATTCTAGACAAGATCAGGTTTTCAACGGGACCAATCTTGTCACGCTACCTTGTCGGAAAGGGGGCTAAAAAGATTTTGGGAAGGGAAAACAGTAATGACAATTTTCCAAATGGTCCCTTGACCTATCACCTCAGTGTGAATGGAAATGGGTTACATGGGTACCTACAAGCCTCCTCTGTACAGCCATGCCAAACTTCTGCTTGTGTCATGCACCGCAAAGGCTTGGTCACCCCTGGTTTTTAGCCTGGTCTTTGGCACAACCAACAGCAACTGGACAGCTGACCTCAGGGCTCTGCATGGGCTAAGGTTACAAACAAGTTCTGAATGGGGTGGGGCATCCACTGTACTGTATGCGAAATCCGTAGGAGACGGTGTTGAATAAATTAGAAGCGGCGGCCTGTGATTGGCTGGAGCGGAGGTCTGAAGAGCTCGGCTGTGGTCACTTGGACAGCGCGGGTGAATGTTAATCTCTATGCCTAAACCTAACCCAAACCCTAACCTAAATAAAACTATGCCTAAACCTAACCCTAACCTCAGTAAAACTATGCCTGAACCGAACCCTAACCTCAGTAACCCTGACACTGGTGAAGCGAAAAGAAGCGCTCCTTCCCCCACCGTCTCCTACGGATTCAATAATAGAGTACTGTATCTATATGTAGCAGCAGTGGCTCAGAGCCTCTGCCTGATGACCAAAAGCCCAATATCTCCCCCGGGGACAATCATCTATCCCCGGGACTAGCCTACAGGGGACTTCCCCTTTAGAGTGGTTAAGATGTTGGCTTTGTACACGGGTTAGGGGGGATCATCTTGGGATCATCCAAATCTATTTTAGAGGTCCTATGGATGCCCAAAATCCAAACTAGAAAAAAAGAATAATAATAAATCCACCCAGTGGGAGTGAGCTGTGCCTTAGGCTGCTCAACAGCGCCACTCGAAGGTAGGTCACCAGCGGTATTGCAGCTGTTGAGGCCGTACTCATACGGACAGCCATACGCACTCTGTCAAATGTTGCAGCGTTAAGCACCGCTCAAAAATAAGGGGGGTGCGTGGAACCCTCCTAGGGACGCTACGAAAACCAAGCAGGCCCACCAACCTCTGACTTGGAGGAGGCTTCGTCCTCAGAGTTTGACTCGTCGGACTCCGGAGGTTTTTTGGGTTCCTTGTTCAGGTCCTGCGTGTCCGTCTTGCCTTTGGGCCAGCGGCCCTTCTCTTTGGGGGGCTTTTTCTCGCCGTATGGCTGTCCAGTGGCAGACGAGGAGGAGACGCGGGGAGAGGTTCCAGTGAAGGCCCCAACGGCAGCCCCCTTCGGCCCCTCAGAGCTAGCCTTCTTCTGCTTTTTGGCGCTGGGCTTGGGGGACTCCACCGTGGAAGGCCGCTTCCCGGGGGCTTTGGAGTCCACAGGCCCTCCCCCTCCTCCCCCGCCGCCTCCTCCTCCTCCTCCTCCCCCCCCTCCTTTGGGGGACATGCCCTCCATCTTGGCCTCCTTCAGAGTGAGTTTGGGTTCCTTAAAAGCGGCTTTGGGCAGCACCTTGCCCTCGTCTTTTACTTTGATCTCTGCTGGCTTCTTGGAAGAGGACGATGAGGAGGAAGGATCGCGTCCGCTCTTGCCATCACGGTCGCTGTCCCCTTTCGATGTGGCCTTGCTTTCAGAGTCTTTGCGTGGCCGTTCACGGTGCTCCTTGGTCAGCTTGTGAGGTTTGGGGCCTTTGCTGCTGCCACCACTGCCCTCTTTACTGGGCTCCTACACAGACACAGGAACACAAGCGTTATCATCACATCTACTCTTCTCTGAAAGCACTTACAGGAACAACACTGCATGCATACTTAAAACAGACTGGATGACTTGAGTGACTCAAATCATAATCATTCAATAGAGACATTCTAAGATAAGAACTACTAGCTCAAGTTAAAGGATCATTCCAGACTAGCGCGTTTCTTACCATAATCTGATGTCATTATATCCATTAACCTTTCGATCGCTGGACGACTTTTTTTTTCTCTGTCTTTCATAATATCGGAATACTCTCCACAGCATGTTGTCCTAAATGGACTGCCGTAAAAAGGCTAACTGGGCTACAGCGCGCCAATGAGTTTTTTCCCTCCACCCCTGGTTATTGGATATAACAACATCAGATTACGGTAAGAAAAGCACCAGTCCAGTAGTGCAACATCCAGGTACAATGCATTAGACTGAGACAGCGTGGAGCCTTGGGGAATTGAAAGACTTTGAACACCACTCTGTGCTTGGAGCAGTGGAGCATTGGGCTCCGCTTCCATTGTGCGTCTGACCAAAACTAACCTTTGACACATGGGAGGTCTTGGTCTTCTTGGGATCTGAGAAGGCGGAGAGGGGGATGGTGGGGAGCATGGGGTAGTCTGGACTGGGTCTAGATATGGCTTCAGCCCCCTCTGGAACCACCATTACCTGAGAGAAGAAATACAACATTGGTTACAGCTCATCACACATATGAACATCGCGCTGCGATGCGTTTTGAGCTTGTAGATCGGCTATTTTTTGCTTCTTTTGATTTGGAATCCTGAATCATTTTTTTTTTATTTTTGAATTGGAATCCTGAAATGTAACATTTTGATTTAATTTCAAACACATTTAATTATAGTCATGTTAACTTTATGAACTTGAATACAAATACATTGAACATAAAAAAAATACATTTAATACACTACTATACTAGTCATTAAGCTACTAATATAGACTGAAGGAATTAAAGCAGGTCATGTTTGGAATTGTAACAGCTGAAATCAATAATATATCAGTGCTCCAGCATTAACCTGCGGGCCGCATGTGGCCCCCGGGCCACCTGTTGCCCATGTATGATGTAGAGTTTGCATGCAGTCACTGCTTTGTTTATATGCAGTTGCAAACTAAATACACAACAGTTGCTTCTGATACTCTTACCCCTCCAGCCTTAACCAGCTTCTTCCTGAACTCTTTGGTGGGGTTGTTGAAGGTGAGCTTCTCACAGCGTAGGTGGTTTACAGGTGGGTTCCCTTCCAAATTCAGAAACAGGTCATAGTTAAAGGTCACCTTCTTTGGCTCCTCCTGCGAAAACAGAAAATGTATTTAATAAAATTAAAAAGGAGGATCTGAATTCTGTCCACAATCCACATATAAACCTTTCACGAGATATGACTTCAGGTAATATCTGTTGTCTGCCATCCTAGATAGAAAAAAGCAGCCCTCTAGTAAGTATTTCACAGTAGAAGATAAAAGGCAAGCCTGACCCTATGCAACATCCGGACAGATTTTATCAGCACCACCATATCAGTAAGATAACAAGCCATCACCTCGGAAGTCAATAAGACACAGAGGCATACCTGGAGTCTGAACACTGATAAGAAATACAGCCAGCATTCCATCACTGCCGGCTAGAAAACTTGTATGTCATGACTTTTCAGGAACTGGAAAAGGAACCTGTGTTCCAATGGATCCAATGACAGTTATTATTTAATCACAAGCTCTTGTTAACACCTTTCAATGGTTCAACATATGTAACACAACTAAGTACTTGCACGTTCACATCAGCATTCTCACACATTTCCAAAACCTTTCCTGAATATTTTACCCAATTTCCAGGCATATATTACAATCATTCAGCACAATAATGTTACTCCTAAATTACTCCTATGTGCAATGACCAAAAACAGGCAGTGTAGCAAAAATAAAGCATAGAAAGGTATTATGGTATAATTCCATTCAAAATTTCGTGCCAAATTCTTTTCTACACCACCTATCCTAGGGCATAGTGGATAGGATACTTGTTCAACTGAAACATAATCATATAACTAGGAGTTCAATTGCTTATGCTTCATCACCAACGATTCACATGTTGCTCTGAATAGTTAGGTTGCACTGCACAGGCTGGTGTCATGTGACAAAGGAACAGATCTACAAGCCACGCTGCAGCACTTTGTGAGATTGCAGATCTGTAAATTAGATAACATAAATTAGGTTTAGCAGCCTGTTCGGTGAAAAACTACTTATTGTGACAGTCAGGTCGCAGTTACTATGAAAAGCTCCACCGGCTGTCTGTCTGTCAGTCAGTCAGTCACGTCACACTTTTGCCCTGGTCATATCTCTGCCACCGTTGGCCCTATCAATGCCAAACTTTGCACACACACTCCTTGGATGGCAAATCACAACCTCCACCATTTCTCATTTCTCACATGGCCCTCTTCTAGCGCCACCATCAGGCCAATTTTTGCTAAACACATTTTGTACACTGCTCCTACAGATTTTGGGCTGGTCTACAGTATCTTTAAAGTCATGTCATCAACGTTACATATTTTGTGTAATGTTATACATGTTTTAGAAATTTTAGAAACAAAATCAATAGCCAAAAACAATGCATATCCAAATATTGTTCCACCAGGACCTTCCAGGACCCTTGATCAATTCCAAAACGTTTCCAGTATTGGAAAAAGAGTTTTCTAATTTCAAAACATTTCCAGAAATGTCATGACCGTGGTGGGGACCCTGTCACATTAAAGAAAATTCAAATATGTGAATCGTTGTGAGCTTGTATATTGGCTACTTTTGCTACTTTGTGACACAGTAGTAAGTAGGCATTAATTCACAAAGAAAAATAACAAAAAGTTTAAATATCGAGATAACAAGGTTTCTGCAAGGTACAAGGTACAGCAACGATTCCTGAGAGTTCTGTTTTTCAAAAGACAAACCGTAAAGGATTAGCGCACAGAGAGAATGGGGAGAATATTCATGACTATAATAAGCCTTGGGGATGTAAGCTGGGGGACAATTAAAGCAGCAGACGCTGATGGGGACATTCATCAGAGATTTAATTATAAATATTGTCATTTAGTCACCAGGACTGCTGGAAGATTTGGGGATTCTGAAAAATGTGCCCTACTTCATCCTGTCCTCAAAAAATCTTGTTAGCGGTATTAAACGATGCAGGTGAAAATACATATTTTTTTTTACCACTTTATTTATGGCTTTTAGATATGACACAAAATTGTGCACAACTGCACAATATTACACGAGCAGTGCTTTCACAGACATCAGATTGAAAAGAAAGAAAGAAAGAGTTATTTTCCTGAATGTTACAAATCACATCAATCATAGAGGTACTACAAAAGACTAAAATATGAAATATAGTATGATCCATGTTTCTTGATTCATTTTTAACATCACTCAACAGCATTAGGTGCCTATTACCCTTAACCTTTCCAGGTATCAATTTTCACAAGTTAATCAGTCAAAGCAGACATAAAGCACTACCCAACATTTTCAGCGCACTCAACAGAGAAAAGGTACGGTACAAAGTCTGTATCCCCTGCAAAAATGTGTTAGCAGGTACTCTGGGTACTATTCAACATATTAGATCACACACTGTAGCATTTAAACAGGGCCAGTGTCCAGAGGGTCCAGGAAACCCTTAGCATTAGTGGAAGGTTTAAAGGGAAGTTTGTCGCTAGGCCTACCTGTCTGATAGTCAGTAGGATCTAGCCAGACTGACCGATAGGCTGTCCAGTGTGACAATGAGACAAAGGCAACTGTATAATTTACAAGCAGGTCAAATGCCACACATACTGTAGGCAAGCAGACACATTCTAACACATATACTCACACACGTGTGACTCGTGAGTGTGCACAGGATAAATGAGCCAAGTCAATAACAGAGGAACCTGGCTGAAACAGAGACAGTCTGAACTTGACATGCAGAAACAAAGGCACACCAAGCCAATTATTTTAGGCAATTTCTGTTGTCCGTCTGAATGAACAATTACCCTATTGTTGCATAGTTGCTGTGGAGCTGTCAAGCAAACTATAGCTCAAAATAGCTCACAGGCAATTTCTTCTCTGTCACAACAGCTCATCAGCGACCTCAAGACAAGTGAATGCTTCAATGCTAGCATCATTCTATCACATGACTTGTCGCTGCTCAATTCCTAGTCAAACCCTGACAAACTAAACCTGGAAGAGGTAGCCTTTTGCCAACTGTCCATGACTGTGTGTGTGCGGTGTGTAACCAGCTTGTCGCAAGGTGACGGCGAACGATGCTAAGCTATTTGAGCTGATTTCGAGTGAAAGTGTGAGGAGAGGAGGGAACTTGATCTTAGGGAAAAAAGAACCATGTGACAGAGGCTGATATCCTGAGGGACAGGGTGGCCCTCGTACCAGAGAGCAGCTTCCAGATCTGCCTTGGTGTCCTCGTTGTACCACACTCTGCGCTATGGCACATCTTTTATGTTCATTTTTGACAGCGATAGTGACAGGAAAAGAAAGGAAAGGAGGAGAAATTATGGGAATGACATCCAGTACAAGCCGTCAGGGAGTTGAACCGGAGATTCACTGATCGTGGTATGCGCCCTAACCACTTTGCAATCGGATCACCCTAGCAAAGATTTCTAACAAAAGGGAACAGTGTGACAATATGAGCCGGACGTGAACCCACACATTGGTCTACTAGGATGTTGGGGGGCCGTCTCTCTCACCTTGTTTTTGAAATAGACCTCAATGGGCATGAGGAAGCCCGCGTAGCCCGACTCCTCCACTTTGTATGGTGGCTCCTTGCATACTGTAGAGACAAAGACACACGGTGAGAATAGTACTGTATTATCATTCTTATATCTGAGTCAAGTAGGAATCAGATTTTATTCTGTAACATGAAAAACGAAATCATGATGATAAAAAGATATCTGGAGGCGCCAACTAATAAACAAAATGCAAGAATGCAGCTTAAGACTCTGGGTGTCCTTCATAAAAGGAGGGCTTACCCTGATGCTATTTATTAGGGTGTCGGAGGAGCTAACTAGCGTGGCCCTCGATGGTAATGACGTTCAGTTGATCCATGTTCAGTTATTCCATGTTCAGTTATTCCACCTCTGTTCTCCTTCGATCAAAGCTGTGAACCATCTCCAGTATATATATATATATCTTGAATGTTAAACTTTACTTGTGTCTGTCTTCCCGCAGTATCTTTTATTTGTATTTTACCAGGAAGTCTCATTGAGATCATAAATCTCTTTTACAAGAGAGAACTGGCCAAGATACTGTAGCAGCCATATAAAAACAACAATAATCAACTAACATAACACACACACAAAATACAACATAATATGTTGTATTTTGTTCTTTTTTTTATTGTGAATTTATAAACATATTATGTTTATAAATTCACAATAAAAAAAGAAACATTATGAAAGCTAATTCAAACTAATTGCTTCTCAGGAAAAAAAATGACATGACTCCATTAATGCATCAATGGAGATAAATGTGTCCACTTTGAAATCTTTGTTTAGATTATTCTATAACTAGGTGCACAGTGGAAGACTATTTACTACTCTGTGCTCAGATCTAGGCTACAGTCTGCCTACTGTATCCGTAAATTTTTACAACACAAATACATCAACGTGCACGCACACAGATCGTTTATTCTAAATCGGATAGCTAGAAAAATGAGTCCTGAGAGTCTATAAATATGAACTAAATAAATAAGCAAAAGTGTGAACCTTTTAATTTTTCGACCTCTCAATAGTGCGACATAGGGTTTAGGGTTTAGGGTTAGGTTTAGGCGTAGTTTTACTGAGGTTAGGGTTAGGTTTAGGCATAGTTTTACTGAGGTTAGGGTTAAGGTTAGGTTTAGGTGGTCTAACCCAAGGGAGGTCAAACCAATGACATGTTACCAACATTTTGGAGCAGCCCTGCCATACAAATTATGTTCTTTCTCTTTAAATACCTCTCTTGGGCTTGGGGAAGCTCTCGTGCAGCCTGAAGACGACCTTCTCCACAAAGTGCTGGATGTCGCCGGTCTCGGGGCCTCGGACAAACACCATCCAGTCGTGGGTGAAGCCCTCTGTGGTCACCTTCTTCCTCAGCAGGGCTCTGTGACCCAGCTCCAGCTTCACCTGCACTGTGCACTGCCAGGGAATTGGGGGGAAACAAGAGTGGTCAAACATGGCAGTAGACTATGTTGAAATGGGGTAGTAATTTCGGCAAAGTAAAATGGAAAGTAAAGTTGCGCTGTGCAGCAGATGCATGATGGGGAAAAGAGACTAGTAGAGAGACTTATTCCAAGTTAAAGCTGGGGATTTTAAGCAGCTAAAATGATCAACTGATAGATCCTCCAAATTATTTGTGCCAAGATGGGGTGGGTGTGTGTTACTCCTTGTGCATGGTGTTTACAAGGGGACTGCCCATAAGTCCGAAGGTTCATTAGTCCGAAGGTTCATTAGTCAGAATTTATTTAGGGTTAGTGAGGTTAAGGTTAGGGTTAGAGTTAGGCATAGTATTCTTAACAAATTCGGACTAATGAACCTTCGGACTATCAAACCAAACCCAAAAAACAGAAACACTCTAGGGATGACCGTTGCATTGAATCCAGAAGTTATCTCCACAGCCGATTTCCTACTGAACATTAAGCTGGGGTTTGGATCAAATAAGCTCTGTACCAAACAAAGGCTTATGATATTAACAACATTTTTTTCAAGCACAGGGGGGAAATAAATCCAAGCTTATAAAAGCAGATAATAGTTTTAAATAAATGATTAATCATCACTGAGATGTTAACGTGTGTATAATAGACTTTCTTGGGCTTATATTAACCACAGAGCTTATTTTCTGCATAGATCAAAAACCTTTGTAGGACTATAAAATGTAGCACTTTATAGCTACCACCTGAATATACTGGGACAAAGCTTTATAATAGGATTAGATTCATGATCGGCAATGTCCTCGGTAGCCATCAACGATGGTTGAGACACCGATGCCAAAATGTGATAAGAATTACCGCGGTGAGGTGCCACGGCCCGTTATCATATCCAGACCGTGTTAGCTGGTTACCACCATGATTACCAGGTAAACAGGTGCTGCGGCAGCCGCTGGCGAGTGAAAAAACTACATTTCCCATGACGCACCCATCTTTGGTTCTGTTAACTGATATTGTCCTTCTAATACGTGAGAGGGCCTTGTTTTTGTTTTGTTTTTTTTCATTTATTTTTATTCATAAAAAAAATATATATATATATATATATATATATACACAATAAATAAAAAGATTAACAAAAAGCATGGCCCCCTCACGTATTAGATGGGCAGTATGAGTCACCAGAAGCAAGGACGGATGTTTTCGATTAATCTAACATGATTACAATGAAGTTTGAACTGAAGTTAAAATGGGTTTGTATAGGAAGGGGGCGTGTCTGATAAAAAAATATAAAAAAAAATCTGAAAGTACTGAATCGAGCAACTTAAAAACTGTCTGGGGTGCTCTCAAAAAACTGAGTAGATGATAAAATGAAAGTTTTTTAAAAGTGAAAGATACCTTTAAACAAACATAAACGTAAATGATAATCACATTTTGAGTCGCTATAGGATGTTTCATTAAACTAAACAAGATTAGAATTGACCATCCTCTTTGATTGACGTTCAACAACCCGTGCATAGTGCACTCAATGTGAGCAACTTTTAATGTCTTCTGAATGATTCAATGATTTAATCACACTTACTGCCTGTCTTTATAGAAAACTAATACTGCAATCCCAATGTATGAATGAATGGACCATTGTAAAGCGCTTTTGAGTTCGCAACTTGCTTAGAAAAGAGCTATAAAAATGCAATCCATTATTATTAGTTGTTACAATAATAAACTAATTAATAGATGACTTCTTGACTTCTTCCATCACAAATACCAACTCCAACTCTAATCCTGTCTGGCAAACTATTCTTTTCACTGATCTAATCTTAGAATTACTTATTTCTTATACAATAATTTCTTACACAATAAACGTAGGTTAAAATGTCACAGAAATTATACAGGGAGAGACACGCAGCAAAGGACGGTCGTCGGGACGGGACTCGAACTCGCTGTAAGGCTATATTGAGCATAGGTGACCGTTCTGGGCCTATTGATTACATGATTAAATAGATAGAATAATTGCTAAGAAAATCATCGATAAATGTTCCTAGCTTTTAATTTGAATAGACATCACCCGACCCACCCAACCCTACTTTATAACATCATTAGCTAGTCAAGCCTGGTTATAAACTAATTAAAACAAAGCTCTCCCCTCAGAATCCTGATTTAGCCCTAAACAAACCAAATCAATTGCTGTTTTCAGTGGCTAGTTATAATATATTCAAAAGGGGTGACGCACAATACTGAACATAAGAACCAATACTGGTCTGGGGAGTTTGCTGGGAGACAGAAATTACAGATTTCAAAGTGTCTGTTCAAACAGGGGGCTACTTTCTCAAGTGTCAAGAACAATGACAGCAGTGGGACAACCAAATGACATACTGCTGCTTTGGTGGTGGCGATCAGGACAGTCTAGTGAAGAGGCCTAGGAGATGGAGTGAGAAGGGGGGGTGAGAAGGGACAGAAAAGGCACTTTATGTCCAGGCAAGGGCTGAAGAATGTGGGGATTTGGCCCCTTCAGTGAGCTGCTCGTGAGATGGGACCGAGTGGGGGGATTAGAAGGGGAAAGGATTGAGATGAGCTGGTGTGGCGCTCTCAAGCTTGCTTACTCTCTCTCTCTCTCTCAAACACACACACCTCCCCTGCCTGGCGTTTCGCCCGGCTATTCTGTGGCAGTAATGCCCTTTAACTCCAGACTCCACCACACCCTCAGTCAGCAGCCACGGAGCCCCTCCCACCACCCGACTCCCCAGGACCCCTCTGAAAGTGCCAGCGCCAAATAAGGGATGTGATGATAAGGACAACAAAAGCTCAAAAACGGGGAAGATCAAAAGCCTGAAATCCTGGGGGGAAAAAAAGACTGCTTAAAATACAATAGAGGTAAAAATAGAAGAGCACGAACCATCCGTTATAATTCTTGAGGAACCTCAGAAATGTAGCGACATGAGGCTTGACAAATAGGGACACAAAAATGTTCACTGTGTAGGTGTAATCTGGATTGCACAACAAAATGTAAATAGCAAGCATGCATGTATTGTAAAATGTGTCTTGTTGGATTGGAAAATACACCCTGTTCTGGTCATTCTTTTCACAAAGCCATCTGAGAAATTCAGAGAGGGCAGACAATTAAAAAGGACAGAAATAACAACGTAATATGTCATTGCTCCAACATGATATAATTACGTTAAGCAAAAATAATTTATCCAGCTACCCTCCATCAAAGCCACTGCAGGGGAGATATAGAACCAGTCAGCAGCAGCCATCAGTGAGTGCACCATCACACACACTCTCACTGATGGGTAATGCTCGTTTTGGCAGACATGCTGGCTCGCATGAAAACAATGAACCCCCACGTGCCATGTAAATAAAAGCCTTCATGACCAAGTTAATCTTTGCCAGCAAAAAAAGAAAAAAGAAAAAAAAAAACGACTCAATGTCTCCTTTGAAGAGGAGGACACAGACGAAAGGAGACAAACACATAACCAGTCTCTTCAAACAACCACCACAGTGGATGAACCCTACCGCTAAAACGATCACAGTCGAGTCATCACACACACACCCCCAAATCCTACCAAGTTTGGACATGACATCCACACACACACACACACCAGCGTCAACCATCACAAACAGGTGGGTCACACCCAACCTACCTATTTACAACACCTCTGGTAACTAAGGAATGTGGATGTATGCATGTGTGAGGGCTCTTTTTGGTGGGGGTGTGAAAATTTACATGACCACTCAATAATTTGTCCTCACATGCGCACAGTCGCACACACAGATCTCATAACAAACTAGTTCAAAGGATGTCAAATCTTGATGTAATACTCAAGTCACGCAACATAACCAAATTAAGCCTTGTCATGCTGTGGTGGCATGGCATGCGGTGCATATGCAGGGGTGAAACATTTGACAGATCTAAAATTACCACATTCAATAAAAAAAATTATATGTTCATGTTGCTCATGTAACAACAGATTATATTCTAGGAGGACTGATCTTGACCGATCTTCCATGTCGTGACGTCATAGTGGAATTCCACTAACCGCACAGAGAGAGCAGGGACTTCAAAGGAAGAAAACCCAGACAAGGACCAGCTCCCATGCTAGGGTAGAGGCTCTTGGGTCACTTCACATGGCTGGCTTCATGTGGCCTACCTGCCTCTAATACAGACTCTAGCACCTAGAGGCTGGACACACACACTAAATCTTAATAAGTCTCAATGTGTCAATCTGACTATACACTATGGCTAAACTGTACACATACAACCATGGAACCAAACCCCTGGGTCCTTGCGGGTACATTTGTACACCCTCAGTTAAATTGTACCGCTTCTCTCATCTTTATCTCTCTCAGAGCAAAGATGCAAGCCTCACGTTGTGCCAAATACTATGGGAGCTTTCCCACCATGCTGGATGCCCCCCTACACAACCTTCATTGTGTTCTGATCTAAAATCACGAGAAGATTTCGCACAACTTCTGTGGAAGTTCGTGAATTAACAGCATCAGAGTCCCAGCTCTCACTCGTAAACGTGCACGCCGCTCGTAGTAGAACCAGCAGCCCTCCCCTCCACTCTACCACAACCTAGGAAAGGGCAAATCTTTTCCACCCGGCGCCTTCCTTCCATGTAGCTGCTTCTGCTTTAGCCTAGCCATCCGAGCCAAGGGCCGATACACTCCTCCTCTTGGTAGGTAGACAGGCTGGCTGTGGCTAGCTTAGCTTAGCAAGACAAAACCACCCGTTAAATCAGGCATGGGGCTGATTTATGATGTGCATGTGCAGCACATGATGTGCATGGTTTTCAACATCAACAACGTGCCAGGATTCGACCACAGCTGAGAGAAAGCCTTTGTGCTGCCTCAGGTTGTAGAGCTATGCACCGCTGCTGAATGAGGCTAGCAGTACAGTGTAGCCTAGCGGTAAATACCGATGTATGATGTGTGTGTGTACAGCTAGCGGAGCCAACCAACCAACTAGGACTTCATTACAGCAGGAGCGTTTTTTTAGGCTAGTAGCAGGACAGCGCATTCATTCCTGTCCTTCTGGTGTTTTCCCCGCAAAAGTTTGCAACTGGAGAACAGAGACGCGAAGCCCACTTTACCTGGTTCTCCATGATCCTCCTCCGGCTGCTTCAGTGGTTGTGGTATTTATTTACAGCGGCGTTTCTGTACCGTCTTCCCTGTCCCTGCTCCTCATTGTGTGTCAATTTCAGCCTCAGACCGGAAGCCAGACGGCAGCCCTCCCCTTGCAGACGGCTGGCTGCTGGCATGCGACCAAAACAGAAAGCCTCCTCGTCCAATCACACGGCGAGAACGTTTGAGCCGCTGGGAAAGCACCAACCAGAGCTGTCGATGGGCGGGGCAACGCTTCGGCCGCAAATACGATTGAAGCATTTCCTTACAGTTTTTCTCGAGTGGCAGAGAGCTTCTCCCAATGGCTACAGCTCATTTTCAATTGTAAAATGCACATAAATGCCTGCTAATTCAGTGATTCTCAAACATTTTAATTTCAAGGACCCCAGTTTGACATTCATTGGGCTACAGACCCCGAATTAATGGTATTTCTATCTCTGGGACCTCAATTTATATTGTAAGATCAATATTTAACTCTGAGAGTGTACGATTTACTTTTCTTTTTTCCACTCATACACTCTCTGAGTTATAGACCCATAATTTGGTTCCTAACTATCATTTAGCTGGGGAGTAAATCATATTGACCCAGCTGCTTGGCCTATTTCAGCAGCATATAAACCCATAACAGAACGATTATGATTTTCTTTATTGTCTGTGTATTTTTTCCCTTCTTATTTCAGTTTATTCATACAGCAATATTATGTGACACATTTGGATATGATTCAACATAGCCTAATTAATTGTGTAATTGCACAGCACTGGATGTGATTTAACATCAATGAAATCTGTTCATCTCTCTACTATGTCACACAGGCAGCATGGACAGATTATGGACCGGGATCAGTAAGGGCCATGGGCCATCAGGCCCATGCATTGACATTATACCTAAATCTAAATATATATTTACATTACTTATTCAGTGTTCAAATATACTTGCTGTCTGACTAATAGGAGTATTTTAAAGATTTATTTTGGAATTAAAATGTTTTACTTGCAAAAATGTAATGTATAGGTTATAGACTGTACAATGAAAATCCTCTATGATAAATAGTCTACAGGTGTTTTCTTGACCACACAACTCGAATAGTGTGTTTTTGTGCCCACCTGCATGCAGACTGCCCAGTCTGGGTAGTGGTGTGTGGTCATGTTGGGGGCCCGAAAAGATAACAAGGGGCCTCCTTAGTCTTAAGTTCAGTCAAAACGCTCAGTTTATGCTTAATTTACAACTTGTTTAACACTAAGCTATCAGTTATTTCCGGCAAGCCACACAGTCATACGTCTAAGTATAAATTGTCTCTTCTGTCACCATTGGCACATTGTACGGTCTCAGTTTAAAATGTCTGCTCTCAAAAGAAAGCAGCGTGCCTTTCTAACTGGAAATGTCTATAATCTTTTATATAGAGAGAGAAGGAGTGAGGGCCCATTGCAGTCAGTGCTGAGACTTTGATGTGAGATTATGTGGCCTCAGCTATAGGATAGAAGGTCACAACCCTCTCACTCCGCTTCAACCACACTCAGTCCCGTCCTTCTAAAGGAGGTTCCACCTGCATGGCTGTCACACGTGCCCTCACTGCATTGAGACATCAACCTTTAAATCCTCCTTTTGTAAGCAGAGATGGAATACATAGAGCAAATCCATTTCCTAAACAACTTGACTAAAGCCATAGCAACGTTACATCGGAGGTTGTTTGAAAAATGTTTACACTTTTAAACGTATACAAATGAATCAAACATATATAATCTTTACAAATGTATGCAGTATGTACCAAAAAGGTGAGTCAGTTGAATTATTCCATTTTTTTCTCTCCATTTATTTTGTTTGAAGTGTAGTGAAAAGCTACAAATGATTACTTTCTTTGTGTCTATAGATCAGTAATTCTCAAACTTTTTCACAAAATTAATATTTGGCTTTAACCTGAGTTAAAATGTTTTTCGAATAAATAAATAAAAAATCCTCATTTGTTCCATATTCTTTAGAAAATAGCAGATATAGCTCAAAGTGCACCTGGGATGCATTGTGAGCTTGTAGATCGACTATTTTCAAATGCTGGTAAAGTGGTTAACCTGATTTTGATGCTATTAGACCAAATCACAAATGTCATCACTGCAACCAAAAATGTATTTCAGGGTAGATAAAACAGGCAGTGTCGCATTGTAGAAGCATTAAGCATATATATATATATATATATATATATATATATATATATATATATATATATATATATATAGGGCAACTTCATATTTTATTTAGATTGTAATTAGAGAAAAGAAAAGATGAGTGTTAAAATGTTTTCATGACCTGACTGCCAGCCTGAAGCATGTTATATGTTAATGTTGAAAGCCAGAAAAAAAGAAAAAAGAAATGACCTGTCTTTGAATATTTTCAACTACATTATTCACCCACAAGAGGTCACTGTTGTAATTTCAAGTTGCTAAGGCCGCCTAACGCCTTTTCTATGTTTTCCTTGTAGTCTAGTGGAATTTCTGAAAGATGTGATTGTTAGAGGCATTTTGGGGTAAAAGTTGGGAACCAGTCTATTTTACACAATTCAAGGGTGCTGAATCTGAAAAAAATGGTTCCCAAGCAACATTTTGAGTTTTTGACCTTCTAATTTGCGTAATAAAATAGCTGCCGAATTGTCAATTTTAAACTATTTCTTCAAGGGATATTTCACTTTCAAAATACCTTTAGTAATTTTATCGTCTAATCAAGCTTTTGGGAACACACAGGACAGTTTTTGAGTTGTTTGATTCAGTTTAGATTTAGATATTTGATATTCATGTTATCAGACACACCCCCTTCCTATACAAACCCATTGTAACTTCAAACTCCATTTTAACCACGATAGATTTAATGAGAACACCCATCCTTTTTTCTGGTGACTCCTGACATCCTCCTAATACGTGAGCAGGTTGTGTTTTGTCAATAACATTTTTCATTTATTTTGAATAATTTCTTAATTGTATTTTTTTTTTTCATTTTCCCTAATAATTATAGAAAATAAACTAAAAAGGTTATTGAAAGAACACTGCCTGTTCATGTATTAGAAGGGCATCAGGAGTCACCAGAAAAAAAGGATGGGTGTTTTCATTGAATCTATCATGGTTAAAATGTTTTATTTTTATTTAAAAGGGATATTTCTGGTGACTCCTGCCGCCCTCCTAATACACGAACAGGCAGTGTTTTTTCGATAACTTTTTTAGTTTCTTTTTAATAATTATTTGGGAAAATTAAAAATAAATAAATACAAAAAAGAAATTATTAAAAATAAATGAAAGGAGTTATCGAAAGAACACAACCTGCTCACGTATTAGGAAGGCGTCAGGAGTCACCAGAAAAACGTCACGTGTGTTTATTTATGGGCCACATTGCTCTGGAATGGTTGATTCCCAAGGCTACTTACAGGACATGTTGGATCTTTCTTGAGGATAAAATACACTAAGCGGAATGTTTAACACCAACTGTAGCTTGTACTCTTTGGCAGAAATATAACTATATCAATAACATTCTGCTCAACTTTAGTGTGTTTTACCCTCAGGAAGGTTGTCAACATGTCCTGTGCATTACATTTATGTTGCTTCAACAAACATTTAATATTTAATGTTTTACATACCGTATATTTCCAAATAGCCAGAGGGCAAATAGCCGCCAAATGGCGTGCATGGTATTTGGTGCCTGTCAGCTATTTGCCTTCGGGCTATTATTTGGTCAATAATACATATCATCCTCAAATACAAAACACAGAACAAAGAATACAAAGGAGGCGGCAGTGAATGACACCTCCTTTCTATGGGAAATTGCATGTATCTCCTCTTGTGGTCTCGGCAGCCACTTTGTTATGCAAATTGGAAGGTCAAAAACTCAAAATGTTGATTGGGAACCAGGTTTTTCAGATTCTGCACCCTTGAATTATGTAAAATGGCCTGGTTCCCCACTTTTACCCCCAAATGCCTCTAACCTGCTTATAGAAGGCCTTTTTTCCGAATTTCCGCCTGACTATTGGGCTCATCTAGGGAGACCCTCATGTGTGCCCAACTGCCCATCATTCAGGTGATTACCCACCTTATATAGGCTACATTAGGCTATATCATTCTGTCTCTCCTTGGTTGGTTGTTTGGCCCTTGTGTAAGATGGGCCAGTCTTACTGTTACGTTCAAAAACAACGGTATTATAATAATACAATACTATTAACCATTTACCATTAAAGGAATATATATATTTTACTGTTGTATGATTACTCTTATATAAACCCAAATGGAAAAGGGGGACCTTTGTTGCCGGACAACGCCAGTTGGACTTTAACCAACAAACCATTAAAGGTTTAACACCACTAGGCTAGACACAGGTTCGTAATAATACCAGGCTGGGAGAGCAATAAGTGGGTACGAACACCCTGAGAGACTGACACCACACGTTTGTTTCAGGGGGGTACAAAAGTATAAAAGTTTATTTGCCTATACAGCGGGGTCTCTAACAATGCCCAGAACAATAAAATCCAAAAGAAAACCTAAATACCTAAAAGGCGCCACTAACAAAAAAACAGTACAAATCATTTATTAATAGTTAAAATGTTATTAAAATGTTCGTCAAGTAAAATGCAAGGTGCAGATCGTGAGCACTCTACTAGTACTCGTTATTCCGATTGATAGCAAGGGGGTGAGCAGCCAGGGAGCCCAGGATAGCCACACAGCTCAGCAGTACTCAACAGCGTACATCATACGTCATCTCCTGGAACACACAATGGGAGGCCGCCAGATGTTCACAGGTGCAGTATAGTTGTCTTAAAAGTACGGTGCGTTAACTTCGTGTGTCGCGATGGAAAGGTACTTACACACCAGGGAAGCGGCTGCTTCCCTGTGAGTGTTGTAGACGTGCGACACACGCCGGACCGTCTCTCTCACAGGGGACCAGGTAGTCGTCTCCTCCGTCCTTCTCCGTCTCTCTCACCGGCGGTTCAGGTAATCGTCGTCTTCTCACAGCGGGCCAGGCAGTCGGTTCGCCTCTCTCACCGGCGTGCCAGTCTCTCCGTTCGCTGTAACTATAAGATTCACACAATGTCTCTCTCGGTCAGTGCAGCATAGCTACTCCACTCAGCACATGAGCCTCGGCTCTTGCTCAATCCGTCTGTGCTGCTTCCCCTGCTCAACTCAACTGAGCCACAGTGTCCCATTTCATAGTCCTGCGTTCCGCCCAGCCGCCACCCAATTGGCCAGCCGTGACGTCAACCCACACCGCATACGCTGCGACATGGCCGCTAGTTACCCTATCCAGAACCTTCATTCACTTAAAGTCCCGCAGTCCATTCAGAAAAAGGGAACATGGTTAGGGGGAAAGGAATATTATTACAACATAAATACCATAACGAAATTACAATGTGTTTAAATAAAAGAAACAAAAAGAAAACATCATTGTAGTTAGAGAAATAATACAAAAATGAAAAATAACAACACCTTCCTTTCATCCCTATCACACTTGCTTTATGGTTGATTTCGTTCTTTGTTTTCTCACACATTGATGCACTTAGATACACCACCAATTTACTGATTGCATATTTGATTTACTTAACAAAGTGTGTAAATTAAGTTACCTATGTTTAAGTCCCTAATTTGTCCGCCTGGGCCAGGTTGTGAAACAGTCCACAAATTTAATGCACATGTCTTTGAGTGAAGATCTACTGTATCTTGAGCACTGCTTCTAATAGTTCAGATGATTGATTGATTGACTGATGTTTTATTGACAGCATGTGCATATGCATGATGATCATATATTTGTACATACAGTATCTGTCAAAATGAACACAAAAAAGCTTGATTTCCATTTCCATTGTGGTCCTTTGAGTGCAGATGTGACAAAACAATACATGTTTTGTATGACATCAATGCATGTTGATCTCAGATTGACAGACAAACCAGACAGACAAACCACCACAGGGACACACACATATAATCGCACAATCTCAGCCATTTTGGCCTAATGATTGTCGCAGTCTTTGGAGGTTCCTGCTAAAAACAATTATCATGCTTCAGCTTCAGTCGTATCAATCCGATACAAATAAGCATAGTGGCTACACACTTGGATTTCTTTTATTAAAAAACAATGTTTACGCAGATTGATATAAGATAACTGCATGCTTTTCTTCACACCTTAAACAAAAATCACACCTAGTGTGGAGTGAGCGGTGCTAATTATTAGTTAAGTTCGTCAAGCGTCCCGCTAGCCAATCACAGCGCGTCCTGTAAAGCTTGGCCAATAGACCCTGGGCGCACAAGAAACAAACTGGTTTTTGAACGGACAAAGCAAGATGTTGGAGTTAGCAAGCGGTGCTCACTTCGCATGGTATCAAACATGACACATGTGCATATCTCCTTGTATGGGCTGTTCTGTCCGTGGCATCAGCTGTGGTGATGTCAGTCTCTGCGTACTCGTGTGACGTTTGTCTTGTGCTCCTATCCTACACTCAAAGCCAGACAGGAGCGGTTAGCACGGCTCAAAAACGGCTCTACATTAGTCACTAACCGTTTTATCTCTTGCTGGTATCTAGAAGGTTACCCTGTTATTGTCTCCACCAGCCGAAGGCATGGGGAGAGTATGTTTTCCCCTCCGTCCGTCCGTCGGTCCGTCCGTCCGTCCGTCCGTGTGTCCTCGCAGTTTGTTACCACCTAATCTCAGTCGCCGTTGGCCCGGTCGCTGGCAAAATGAGCACACACACTCCCTGGATCTGGATGCCAAATCAGAACCTCTGACCCACATTTTTCAAATGGGCCTGTTTCCAGCGCCACCATGAGGCCGATTTTTGCAAAACACTTTTCTGTACACTACTCTTACAGATTTTGTCCAAAAATCCTACAAATCCAAACTTTGGAGGCCAAAACGGATTGATCCGTTTCGAACAAAATGCCTCAAATCATGAACACAGCGTGCAATTGTAATGAAATTGCCAGTATCGCAACAGTCAAGTGATCGTCACCGTTAAAGGCCAAAGAAGACATGGCAACCTTTTCACATGTAGCGCCACCAGGAGGCCACAATAATTAATACCTGACCTGGTGGAGACCTGTGCTCGGAAGAGCACTGCTTCTAGTCTAAAATCAGGTTATTATTATAGCAATGTCCGACTATTGTGTAAACCAGTGCTTCCCAAACCTTTTAGCTCAAAACCAACTGCGCCACCGTGCCCCCCATATATGGAAATTCCTGATGTCATCAATACTGTATATGCCCAAATGCCCATATATGGGTATATTGGTTCGATTTGTGGTTCTGGACAACTGGATCTCGATATATGCCTGGGCATATCGGGCGGATTGTTGCCTATCTGAACATGGGGGGAATATGGGCAACACAGTGGATCTGCGGCTCTACACAACCAGATCTCCTGCCTAAGCCTACTCGTCTGTGAAATCAAAAACAGTTCCCAAATTTGATTGTTCATATAATCTATAAAATCCCAAATCCTTTGGAATAATACAGTGTCGAGTGTAGAATTAGTTAGAAATCAGACTTATTGTCGAGAACCAATGTTGTAACCAATGTTGTCGTCAGATGTAGCTTGAGGTATCTGTCCATGCCCAAATAAGGAGATGTCTGAAATCATATTGATGATGTCATCGAAGGCATCAGCCAAAATATTCAGTTCCAGACTGGCATACAAGTACTTCCCCAATGTGCCCAAATATGGAGATGTCTGATGTCATACTGATGTCATAGATGACTGGCTTCATAGACTGGCCTCGAAGAAGAACATTTATATTGGGTATTCCAAAGATACCGGTCACGAATGACATCTGTCACCTGTGATTTGCGGGTCTGCACTAGTATAGCCAATTGATTCATTTAACCACAATGTCTCAGGTGTGTAAAAACTGTGGATCTTCTGACATCGAAACGGATGAGGCGAGGGGGACTACTGTGTGTACCAGCTGTGGTTCTGTGCTGGCGGAGAGCATAGTTGTGTCAGATGTCCAGTTTATTGAAGGCGCTGGTGGGAGCTCTTCTGTTGTGGGACAGTTTGTCTCTGCAGACGGCCCAGAAAAGACTCCATCTCTAGGAAGTGGTTTCTACCACAGCATCGGCAAGGACTCGCGAACCAAGACATTACAGGACGGGAGGCGTCAGATCAATGAGCTCTGCAGTCAACTCCAGATGAATCGGCGCCATCGGGATACTGCCTTTAACTTCTTCAAAATGGTCGTCAGTAAACATCTGACCAGGGGACGAAGGATAACACACATCATCGCTGCCTGTCTATATTTGGTCTGCAGGACTGAAGGAACTCAACACATGCTTCTTGATCTCAGTGACATTCTACAGGTCAATGTCTACACTCTGGGAAGGACCTACGTCCTAGTGGCCAGAGAGCTGTGTATCAACACCCCTGCTATAGATCCTTGCCTCTATATTCCTCGTTTTGCTCACATGTTGGGCTTTGGGGAGAAAAACCGCCTTGTTTCCGATACAGCACTGAGACTCCTGCAAAGAATGAAAAGAGACTGGATGCACACGGGAAGACGACCATCAGGCCTCTGTGGAGCAGCCCTTCTAGTAGCTGCCAGGATGCATGAGTTTCGTCGTACAGTAAAGGATGTAATTGGAGTGGTGAAGGTATGCTATGCAACACTCAGGAAGAGGCTGACAGAGTTTGAGGACACGCCCACCAGTCAGCTCACCACCGGTGAGTTCATGCACGTTGATCTGGAAGAGGAATGTGACCCACCCTCATTTATAGCCAGTCAACAGAAAACCAAGATCCTCCAGCTGGAACAGGAATTGATCAAGAGGCTGGATCAGGTCCAAGAGGAGATCACCACATACAGAGAGGAGATAGAAACAGAACTAGAAAACAGCCAACCCAAACTCAGAGGGATTTATGCTGCTTTTGCCAAGGAAACAGACCCCGGGATCGATGAAGAGACCCACTCTATGGCCTCTAACCTGTTGGAGCAGGAGGAGGGCCAAGAGGAGGAACTACAAGCTGCCACCAATCACCTGACCCAGGACTTCCTGAGTCACATCCTCCAGGATCAAGAGGACGGTCAGAATGATGGACAAGATGGAGAACAGGAGACGGTCCCTCCTCCCCCTCCACTGTCCTCCATACAGGGACATGTTCCTCTACATCTCCCAATACAACACCCAGTAAAACCACTGGCTGAAGACACTGAGACTGATGACGACAGATCAGAGAATGAAGAGCTGGACCTGGACGGAATTGATGACGGGGAAATTGACAAGTACATTCTGAATGACGAAGAGATTGAGAATAAAACAGCTCTTTGGATGAAACAGAATGAAGATTATCTGATGGAACAGAGAGAAAAAGAAGAGAAGATCAGAAAAGAGAAGGAGCAGGGGACGTATAAAGAGAAGAAGAAGAGTGTTTCTCGTAGAGCTCGGTTGACTGAGAACAGCTCAGCAGGTGAAGCCATACAGAAGATGTTGGAACACAAGAAGATCTCCAGTAAAATCAACTATGATGTTCTCGGAGACCTGGGCATGAAAACGTCCTCTCCTCCTCCATTCTCCTCTCCCAGAGCACAAGGCATGTGTGAAGGTGTAAGTCAGAGAAGGCCCTCGAACCAACAGATGAACCTGAATGACACAAATGTTCGGGAACTGGCAGCTTTCACTGGAAAGATGGGAAGGAGACTTCACCCACTCATCTCACCGAGGCTGCCGTATGTTAGGAACCAAGCTGATAGACCAGAGAGACACAAGAGGTTTTGTTAAAGTTTGTAATTCTCTTTAACAAACAGAAGAGTAACACAAATACTTAACAATAGGAGAGAACTTAACAGAACAAAATGATGCGTATAGCTTGCAAGCTAGCTCAGGCAGATACACATGTGCAGCAGCATGTGGGCGATGTATGTGACGTAACACTTCAATAATGATAAAACCTGCTGTACCTACTGTACAACACCATTATATTATTTAATATAGTAGCCTATATAGGAAATATTCTATAGTACAACACAACTATCAAGTAATAAAAGCCTGCCCCTCCCCATACAGGTGGAACATGGTGGAAGTCCAATTTAACCAACAACGCTACAGTATTTAAGCAGCTTAATCTGAGTCCCTATTATAGGAATCATAATACTAGAAGTTCGGGCCACAGCGCGGTCCTCACGTCTAGAGTTCGACACCTGCAGTACTTGCCACTTTGACTGATATGCCCATATATGGAGATCTGTCAGTCCTTGTCCCTTTTATGGCTATATATGGAGATCTCTGTATGTGTCAGTCCTTGTCCCTTTTACCCCCATATATGGAGATCTCTGCATGATGTCATCAGTATATGCTGATATAACTATTCATAGGGGTGGGTAATATGGCAAAAATATCATATCACGATTTTTGAGGCAGAATCACAATCATTCAAGGTGGTTTTTAGGATTATTATTATTATGATTATTAGTAAAATATATGATTATTCATTTTGGTTATCCTACCTGCTTTTACATAAGGGCTGAACTTATTTTTGGTGTTGTAGGCCACCAGTGTTTCGCCGTGGAAAGATTACTTAGTAATGGATATATAGACATTATCACGATTGACTGCAAACAGATGTAAAATTATTATCTTCCTAGTCCTATTAGTTATTTTGGCTAGGCAAAACTCTGAGGCACAATATGGGCCAAATAAATACAACTGTATACAGAACAATTAAAAGTACACTGTTCAAACTTCAAAGGTGACAGGCATGATCGAACATTTTGGCCATGTGGTCTAGCAGAAACAAAAAGGCTACCAATTAAACTGAATTAACTGAATGCAAATTTATCTTAAATTAAACTGCTAGCATAGTAAATTAGTTGGACTAAATGTGTTTACACTCCAATCAGCCAACTTTACTGTCAAAAACCTGTATGTAATTTAAAAAGAAATCTCCGTCCAGTTATATCTCAATCTGGAAACTCATTGATCGAATTCACGTTACGCAACTTCCTGGTGCTGACGTCACGGTTGAAGGGGAAAACCCTACTAAAAGCCTATAGAGTTCGCAAGTAATCGCAAATTTAATGCAATTTCCGAATAGTACAGTATAAAATACGGCTAGCATGATCAAGAACACAAGATAATAAAAGGCACAAAGCGTTATACCGGTAATTTACTTTACCGTTCTAAATAATGATTTGTTGGCTTTAAGTCCAGCAATTTCTCTATTAATTTACCCTTCAAAGCTGACGTCAGCACAAGGAAGTTGCTGAGAAATTTGTCTCACCTGATGTCTCAGGTGTGTAAAAACTGTGGATGTTCTGACATTGAATCGGAGGAAGTAATGGGGATTGCTGCGGTGTGCACCAGCTGTGGTTATGTACTGGAGGATTATGTATTTGTGTATGAGAGAGAGGATGATCTACAAGAAGTATGGGGTCCCCTTCACTGTCTGGCCCCTTCACTGGCCTCCATACAGGGACATGTTCTTCTACAACTCCCAGTTCAACCACTGACTGACTGAAGACACTGAGTAGTACATTCTTAATAGCTCAAGCACAACAGAAGAGAACTGAACAGAACAGAACAGAACAAATTTGACCTGCAGTTGAGTTGGCCCTTCTCACCAAATACAAAGTTGTCTTTAAACTCTAAACATTTAAAGGATAAAGATATGGCAGTCTAACTGCCATGTCTTATTTGTGCCCATTGGAAAGGTTGTCTGTAAAGAATGTCTTATATAACAAAATATTTAATTGAATTTAACTGCCTGATATTACAGTTATTGCGACCGTAGGGTTTACTTGTGCTCTGTCACGCCTGACACTGTGGTTCTATGGGTTTGTCTGTGGTTCTATGGGTTTGTCAGAGCGACAAATTTGTCGCTCTGACATCATGCTCTGATGTCACTGTGATGTCAGGGGAACCACTCTTAACAGAATGGGTTTGCCCCTCTGACATAATGCTCTGGCTTGATGTCCCTTTTATGCCCAATTGCCCATATATGAAGATCGCTGATGTCATTACGAGTGACATATATGGAGATCCCTGTCCCGATGTCATCAATATTAAGTGCATATCTGGGAATACCCATATTTGGTAATGCCCATTATGGGCGTGTTCTGACATCACATTGTTGACTATCATGCAGGGGTCTCCATATACAGTATGGGTAACTGGTCCGATATACATCACTGGTCAGATGGCCAAGATTTGGTGCAACCTTGCCCTTTAGGGCGAGGTCGCATGTCGCCCTGAGGCGTCTTACTATAGTGTCTCCCTGTAATATATAAATGTGAATTTCTTTCTTTTAAATAATAATAATGATGATGATATTATTAGGCTAATAAATAATATTAATAACTAAAATAATTGAAACTACATTTATTGACCCACAAGAGGTCACTGTTGTAATTTCCTGTCCACAGAATGAGGGTGCATGTCTTTGTATGAAGCATGTACTGTACCCCAGCACAACGTTCCTGAATACTCTAAAAACACCAATAAACGAAAAAAGGTAAAATAACAAATTAACTTTATAAACAATAATACATTTCAGCAATCCAAACCAAAATGAATGGACCTTCGGCTATTGTTGCAAGTAAGCCTACACAGTGGTAAACCACAAATTGGCTTGGTCAATTCATATAGGGCCTATATTTTGTGGTTATATCCCAGACAAAGGGACAAAACCGAAAACATGTCCTCAATACAATATTATTGTCATTTAGGTACTTCATAATACATCCAGGACAATTGGGTCTAGTTCAGTTCATCATTAGCACACTGTACAGTCTATAAAAAGGAAACATACATGTATATTTGGAATCCTTTCCAGATTGTTAAATAACATGCATTAAAAGTTCAATAAGAACAATACAAAAGAATCCAAGCTTACAGTACAAGGGGACCAGTAAAAAGGTCTGATCAGATTAAATCAGTGTTACACAAAAGCTTGTCCCAGGTTTCATTTCACACACTTCACAATATTAGCTGGTTTCTAGTGACAGCGTATATAAGACCACACATTTGAGGTATGTTACCACCTGATGACATAATTATTTCCATAGTAGCTCTCCATTTAAAAGGTAATATTTTGTACTATTAGCCCTTAAGAAGATGAACATTTCATCATAGTAAACATTAAATAAATGTGGTTATGTACAGAATACAATTTACATTCATCTCAAAAACAAGAAATGGCATATCATTCATTTGTACAAAATTCTAAATCCACACATTTTCACTCTCAAGCACACGCACACACAGTCATTTACTCATAGGCCTACTCACAATTTGTTTCAATGTCAACACTGTAATTAAGTGTACCTATGGTACAGTCAATGTTTCGTTCTATAGAAACAATTTAAAATACTCAGCTTCTATGTATGAAAATTCTTAGATGTATTCTCTCAGCTCCCAATGGACTCACAGGCTTTTGTAGTCAGTTTAGAGTGGCAATAGAAGCTGAGGATAACAAATCATCTTTTCAACAGTTCCACATATATTCTGAATCTTGTAAAATGACACGGTTTTACAAATTAAGAAACTAAAGGTCCCCAAGGTTGCCATGTAATCAATTAAATATTAATTAAAAGTCTTTAGCAGCATTTCTGAGGCTTTGTCGTGCCTTTTAGTACAATATGAGGCAATCCAATGGCCCACTTGTCACAAGGCCAGTACTGTAGTCCAGGGAGTGAATAGGGGATCTCAGAGTTGGCATCCAGGTAGGCTATCAAGGTGCTGCCATAAGCCACAGCCATCACAATGAAAATGTGCCTAGTGGGTACATAGATGAAGATGGCATAAATGGCTTATAAAAGGCTTATTATGTTTTGGCATAGATGTAGCGCTAAACCAAACTAGCTGGACTTAC
>NC_137810.1:29750647-29810647 GCF_963921795.1 Nannobrachium achirus | reverse complement strand
CAAGTTCATGACTCTAAAAAGTATCATACCAACATACTACTATCATACAATACACTACAACCTGTTACGTAAAGAAATGTATGTTTACTCGTAAGAATGCAAACACAGTAGTGCGACTGCAGGCTTACTGTGTTAAAGTACTCCACTACATGTTCAGAGTGCCTGTAGTTATCTTCACACCAGTCCACCTCTGAACTTTGGTAAGAGAACACGTCGGTCATCCTTTCACTTGAGTAGAACCCTAGAAGAGAGACAGGTAGATAGAGAGAGAGAGAGAGAGAGAGAGAGAGAGAGTGTGTAAATGTGGGCTGGGTGCCCTATCTTGAATCATTCAAGACATTTGTTTATTTATTTAAGGTAGTGTAAGTTGAGATAAATATGTTCTCTTGTGTATTTTATGCTGAAATCTAACATTCAATTGTTTTCTTTAGAAAGAGTACCGTGTTATCCTTTTAGCCTAAATGTCTGACACTGTACGGTGTACATTTCTGACTAATAAAGTATTCAATCAATCAATCAAAAAGAGAGAGAGAGAGAGAGAGAGAGTTTAATATAAGCAATCATTTCTGCTAGAAATCCCACACTCCACCTTGTAATAACATAAATAAGGCTACAGTCCTTCCTGCAACTGGCAGGGGTTAGACTTACACCTGAGGCTATTTGTGATCCCTGACAAGTGATAGAATGTGTGGATGAAGAGCTTTTTAGATGAACTGACTTCTGTTCCTTTAAACCAGTGGTTCTCAAACTTGGGGTTGGGACTCCAAGTGGGGTCCCCAAGTTATTTTGTGGGGTCCCTAGATTATTATCTTAATGTAATTTTTTCTCACTCAATGGTAAACAAAGCAACACACAGTATAAGTATACATGGCATCTCCACATTTCTAAAGTGACAATTTCAAGACCGAATACCAAACTGGCCAAACTGTCAAATATTAAGTAAGCAAGAGGCGAACACTGTGAAAATAGGCGATCATGCTCACAACGCCTCGTGTTGCGAAGCGTTGTGAGCATTTTCACAATATTTATCTGTGGAACCGAGCCACATTAAATGTAATGCAGTGAAGGCAGTGAAATGTAATACCTAAAATTCCAAGTGCTTGTCAGGGTGGTGGTCCCCAGTTCAAATATGTTTATTTTGGGGGTCACAGCCTAAAAAGGTTTGAGAACCCCACTTTTAAAAGATAGACGCAGTCACGCAGACCAAAGACAGGCATAGGAATGCATACTCTCTCTCTCTCTCTCTCACACACACACACACACACACACACACACACACACACACACACACACACACACACACACACACACACACACACACACACACACACACACACACACGCACAGCATGGCATGGTGAATTTCATAAATGTACAGAATGTGAGGCGAGGTGCAGCACAATAAAACCAGTCCATTCTCTTTCCAGTTGAGGAGATATGCAAATCCAGGAGTGTCTTATCAAGGCCCATGTTTAAACACCAGTCAGTGTAAATACCAACGGAACCATATTTCTTATTCCTTCACAGACGAAATTGTGAAATCAGTTTCCAATCTTTGTGAGTTGTATTTACACTGGAGTGTAAATATGGGCTGGGTGCCCATTTCTTCAGTCACTCAAGACATTTGTTTATTTATTTAAGGTAGTGTAAATTAAGATACATTTGTTCTAATAGATAGGCCTAATTATGGATTCAATAGTTTTTCTTTAGAAATTCTTGACACAAATGGCAATTCAGCTGATCATCTGTTTAGTTAATGGTTTCACAACCACAGTGCCTTCTATGCTCTATTGTGTATATATTCTGAGGGCCACAGACACACAACACTGCATGTTCCAGAGAATTGATGTAAATTGTCTGTGATGTGTGTGTGTGTGTGTGTGTGTGTGTGTGTGTGTGTGTGTGTGTGTGTGTGTGTGTGTGTGTGTGTGTGTGTGTGTGTGTGTGTGTGTGTGTGTGTATAGGCTCTCGAAAATAGTTGTATAGTTAACTATAATGTAGGCCTATTATTATTCATAATTTGTAAGTGACAAATATGATGAAATGTGTTTAAATGTGAATGTTAAAACTTTACACTTCAGTTCATCAGATTTGCAGAAATGCAACATGTTACTGTGACAAAACTAAAACAACAAACAAAACAAAACAAAATGGCTACAATACTGTATTTTGTATTAATATGAAAATCACTAAGATCAAAGAAAGATAGAAGAGCAGAATTACCTCCCATGCTGCTGCTGCTGCTGCTGCTGTTCCTATGAGTCAGTGTAGGCCTACGGCTGCTCTGCTCCAGGAGACGCTACAACAGGTGGATTTTATGGAGGGAGGAGCGAAGAAATGTCCCCGATCCTGCTGTGCGAGTCCAACATGCAGCTGCTGTGAGTGTGACAGTGACATCACGCCCCGTTGTGACAAGCAAGTTGGCTAATGAATCATATCAGATGAATATCTACATTCCTGTCAACAGGCATTCAATCAGAGCGGAGGAGATTGATGTACCACTGCTGGATAGTAACGCGCTAGTATAGCTAATGCAGAGTGAATGTGTAGCCTGAAGCCCTACTGTAAAAAGCATAACCATATGCCACGCAATGAATAGGCCTATTAAACCTATACGGTTATGATTTATTTAATTTTCCTCCTTCAAATTGCAGTAGGCTATCCTCAAGGCGACCAGTGTAACGATAGGAGGGAACCTCCATTTCTAATCTCCCATATGATGGATGCCTCCCTCTGCGAGCCTATTAGTCCGGTCCCAATGCATTTCGAAAGCGGTATCGACCAAGCCTAGTATTTACAATATTAACCCCCTTGTACTTTTTTTCGGTACCATGGAGGCAGGGTGCCTCCCTGCCTCGCTCTGACTGATGGCATTGGTAACCAATTCGCACGGAGCCCACGACCCACGTGTTTCACATTCTGCGCTATTATTCATGTGTTCTAGAAAGTAACCCCGTGTAAATTTCACTGTAGCCCTACTCGTTGAAACTGGAAGCCGTAGCCCACTGTAGGCTAATATCTCACTGACTGAATGGATATAGGCTACTAATAGCCTACATGTCTTGGATTTGTGTTTGGATTTGTCTGGAACTTAATTGTGAGGGGAAACACTATTTCAAATAAATAGCCTAAATATAAATAATAATAGCCAATGGTAATAATAATAGCTAATAAAATAATACATAAACGAATTAGCCAAAACTCAATCACTTTAGCCTATTGAATTGTTTCACACATTTCTTGGCCATACTATAGTGCTGTGACACTGATGATAAAATAGTCAGTGTGTCAATATTGACAAAACATTAGCTAATGGGGACCAGCTCTCCAACTTAGACCTATTCAGTTGATTATTTCAATGAGCAAACTTGTAGGCTGAATAGTTTAAACTTGACAGTTTTGTTTTGGTCTCAGACCCCGTTTATTTTCCCCTCTCAGCAGCACTGCAGTGAAACTTTCAATGATTCCTCAGACACAATAGGCCTGCAGAAGCACAAGACAATCAGGTGGATCATGGGCCTAGACCAGTGGTTCTCGACCTGTGGGTCGGAACCCACAGGGGGGTCCCCAGATGATTAACTTAATGTGCAACATTGTTTTCTCACTCAACAGTAAACGAACCAACATAAAGTTGAAGTGTATAGAGGGTATAGGCCTATGCACATTTCTAAAGTGACAATTTAAGGACTTTTTAATACCTCTAAAATAACAACAAAGGCGTTGTGAGCATGTAGATCTGCTATTTTCACAATAGAACCATGTTATTAACAATACTAACTCCATAGTTATAGCCTACAAAATGCAATGCCTCAACTCTTAGTGCTCGTCAGGGTGGGGGGGTCCCCAGTTAAAATATGATTATTTTGGGGGTCGCCTTCCTGAAAAGTTTGAGAACCACTGCAGGCCTAGACAGAAAGTCAGACAGTGCTGAGTGCTCTCTGCTGTTGTGTTAATTAGCCTACTAGGCTATATCTCTCAGGGGAAGAAAGACTGCATTTCATGCATGAGAGAAACATGACCTCATCGCTCATTCTAGGGCACCTGACAGGTGGATGTGGTAAACCTTCCTTCTAGTATCAGTCTGAATTCCATTAGGCAACTTTGGCATGTAGGCTTATTTTGAAAGTGTGGGATGGCTTATGGTAGCTGACAGAGTACAGCATCTTGCAATGGGCCTGGTGTACAAGATACACTACACCACTTAAGATACCTATGTACCTGTCAAAATACGTCAAGGACCGTTGTACACAATTACAACACCAGAGGTGTTGGCAAAAACAAGTACTCCTGCTATGCTGCTAAAATATGGAATGAGTGTAAAAGGAGTGTAAACCCTCCTTTAAAATCGCTCTGAAAAGTCACTTAGGCCTACAGGTGGCTGCAACTCCAAACTGGTAGACAAAGCCATATCTTTACCCTTGACCTTTCCACTGTAAATGCCATTTATTTTTTATTTTGTTTTCCGACTGTCTTATGATGATATTTTCTGCATAGTACTGTGTTTTATTTATGTCTGTCATTTAATGTGTATGAGTTGTTGTAAAAAGGGACCCCAATTGAAACACGCCCAAAAGCTTTCTTGTGGTGTTTATCCTTATAGTTAGACCTTGTACCATGCAGTGAACTGTATGTCCTGCACCTTTTCCTTTGCAAACCTCTAAAAAGTCTTCAATCAATCAATCAATGCAAACAAGCCATTGCACTTTCTTTTAGTAGACCTTGTAACTGTACTGTCCTGTACTATTATGCAAACTTCTAATAAAGTATTCAATCAATCAATGAGATATTAGGTTTTAGTCTGCAGCCTTTTAGGCATGGGCTAGTCTATAGTGCTCGCCGATACACCAATCAAGCTTGTTCTCATGTCAGCATGGGTCTATTCGAACCTTGTGCGTTGCACAATGGAACCAATTTGTATTGGTCATATCTCAAATCTTCGTTTCATGATGCAGGAGATGCACGCACCCTGCACCCCATTCAAATGCACAGAGAAGCATGCACGCAGCCACGCACCCCCGCCACGTAGATTCATTCATATTTAATGCACACACGATGCAGGACTGTGCCCTGGGGCAGAGATCGAGACATCTCAAGGGGTTTAAAATGAATAAGGCAGTGCAGGTGAGCTGCGCCAGCCAGGAGACTTCAGTCAGTTCAATTACTGAATGTGAGAAAGGACACTTCGGTATTCTATAATCCACATGCTCTTTATCAACTGTCTGCCTATTAACATAATGGAAGCACAACATGTTTATTAGCATTAATAACCTGAACCTTTTCGCTCTTTGATGAAAACAGGTCCTCTTTCTTTATTATAAAAAAGGGTCTTGACACAATGTGTCCTTTGCATCAAATCATCTTGTCCTGTATGAAATCATATTATGCACCAGTTTCAGTTCAAAATCAACTCATTGAAGGTTGAACTACTTACAAGATTGTAAAAAATATTTATTTCTCCACTCATTTATATAAAAATACAAAATATTTTTGATTGACTGATGGTTTTACAAACGTAACCGAAAAAATACAAGATCGAAGACATTAATTATGGAAATCATAATTTCACCGCTTTTAGATTATTTTATGGCATGACAACATTGAGGTGAATATATAAATGAACATAATACAGCTGTGTCCCCCATGGTGAATTATGAATGGTTGAAAAGTATGAAAACAAAACAATTATATTCCAAATATCGTTTTTTTTTTTTTTTTTTCACTTACTCTCTCTCCTTGAAAACACTATAAAATTTTAATATGACAGTTTTTTTTTGAATAACTTTACATTTACTGAATGGTCATTGGTCACCACACAATTAGGTAGCCTATATTTGCACATGAAAACATTCATTTCAGTTGGCAGGTCTAGACTTGCAACTCTAGAGTGAGGCCGACTTTTGTGAGCTAATAAAGAAGGTGTTTGGAGGTGGGTCAAATAGCTTGTTGCTGGGTCACAGAAAACAGGAAACTCTAACATAACAACAGAGATGAAACCCAAGTGTCACACTGCACCATTTCACTTTTTATTAAATCTCACGAGACAATGTGTCCCTCTCACTTTGTTAATACAGTAAGTTGTTGAACAAGTTATACCTAAGTGGCAGCAAATAAACAGGCTGGGGCTGCAGATCCACCTTCTTTTGTGAACTCCAAGTGTTGCTTTGTGCATATAGAGCAGTGGTTTTCAACTGTTTCCATATCAAGGATCATTATTTATTCGGCATTTGAGCCACGGACCTCCATTTGATGAGATGTAGCCTCCAGACCAAAGACTTACAATATTTTGTTATCGTTGCATACAATTTTGTCCACAATTCCATGCCGTATTGATGTGACACCATAGGAGAGATAACTGGAAAACATTGATCAAAATAACAATTCTATTGCGTAATGTAGATGTTTAACAATAATCGAACTGTTGAGAGCGTAAAATGAAAGCAAATGGATACGGGTCCATTTGGTTTCATTTTACGCTCTCAAGAGTTAAAGATCTATAAGGGTCAATTTGGTTACCAACTCCATCATTTAGCTGGGGACCACCTGGAACCCCTCAAGGACCACTGGTGGTCCCCGGACCACTGGTTGAGAACCACTGATATAGAGGCCTTTCACGGAATTCCTATTTATTCTCCATGTTGGAAGAAACAACGGTTGCTATGTGCAAAACAAAATTCGCTGTGTTGATATATGTAAAAGTCATTCTTTCAACATAAATATAATAATTCAGTCACGACGGAACAGTAATATCATGCTTTTCCAATGTTTTACCAACTCGGAAATTGGGCATTTTATTTTGAAAGTGGTCACCAGTGTTTACCAAAGTGGTTGCAGGCAGTCATGCTGGAAGAAAGAGAACTATACAAACATTCCGTACAAGGCCTCTATTTACATTATGCTCCGCAACAGACATAATATGGTGCATACGAACAGTTCATAGATGATCCTGGTCAGTGGGTGGAGAACACTGATCTATTCTATGCACATCTCTCCACCACACAAATACAATGATCTCCCTAGACAAGAACATATCACTGTCAAATCTTCTCTACATAGTTTCCAGGGAATAAACCCTCCTTGCCTCGAATCTTTCCTCTCCACCAACCAGATGGATCTACAGGGAGAAGAACAGGGAGAAATGTCATTAAGAGGTGACATCACAGTGATGTCAGATACTCAGATACCCATACGTATATGGGCATAAAAGTGATTCTGTTAGGGATCTCCATACCGGTATATTGGGCATAAAAGGGATTGTATCCCAGATGATGCCGTGTTAGGAGAACCACACTAACAGAATCCATATATGGCCAAGACAGATGGCCAAGACAGATGGCACGACCTCGCCTTTTAGGGCTAGATTGCGCCATCGCCCTTAAGCGTCTTACTGGTAATATCATTTTATTTAGTGCCCTTCCAGCGCTTAAGTTCACTAACACATACCTTCTTTTATCAGGTCAATGATCTCATTGGCGTCAAAGGTGATCTCATCTGTGTCTTGACCGATATACTGATACAGCGCCCGGCAACGGGGCCCCTGGGGCCGCTGCTGGGCTTTAGGGGGACGGCTAGTTGGAGCTGGGGGAGGCCGATGGCCAGCGTTACTTTTCCTCCGCTGCCTGGACCCACGGAGAGATGGAGAAGAAAAGAAGAAAATAAAAAAGGATGAGAGGATCTCAAAATCACGAGTAATTGCGTCGCAGTTACTATCAAAACCTTCAACGGCTGTCAGTCTGTCAGTGTCTGTCAGTCAGTCTGTCCGTCACACTTCACGTCACACTTTTGCCCTACTCATATCTCCGCCACCGTTGCCCTGATCCACGCCAAACTTTGCACACACACTCCTTGGCTGCCAAACCACAACCTCCACCCCTCATTTCTCACATGGCCCTCTTCAAGAGCCACCATGAGGCCGATTCTTGCAAAACACATTTTTTGACACTGCTCCTACAGATTTTTCCCTAAAATCACACAAAGCGGTACACAGAATCTCTAAAGTCATGTCATCAACATGGATCTGTCCCATTTCCCATATAGAAGGTATGCGCGTGACATCATCATACCCGGAAGTTATGCATCAACGCCTACTGAGTAGCAAAAAACTACTTTCTAGCCTTGACAGCCCATACATCCAAACAGAACAGTCCTATCTGATTGCATTAAACAACGTTAAAAGACGTTAAACTCACTTTGCTACTCACTTTGACACTCGATTTCCCATTCACTTTATGCATGCGCATACCCTCTATTCCCTCCTGATTGGCTACCATTGCCTTCTAAAGTTTGTGTATGCGACCTGGTGGTCGCTTATCTCCCGATTAGGGAGTCTTACTGGTAAACTAGAGAGACAATAGCTGCAGATAGAGAATCATAGTACAGTAAAGACCACAATAAATCTATTATCCATCTCCCTTCTTCATTTCTTTCCTTCTAGTTAACAGTTGGAGGTTATCAGCCATACCCTGACATGCCCTGATCAGGCACATTGAGGAAATCCAAGTTCCCCGACGGCCGGCGAGCCTGGCCTCTCCGGCTTTTCTGAGAACCCAGTTTGGGCAGGGCTGTGCTGGGTGGCGGGCCATATTTATTGGGGGTAGAGTATGTTTCTGACGGGATCGGAGGGGCCCTGCCTCGGCCTCTGCCGGAAAACCGTGCTGCTCCATTCTGGTGTCCTGAGACAGTGGAAGCAGAGACAGTTTCATGAAAATCACAAAGTAATTTTGTTTACAGACACAGACAGACAGAGACAGATGGGGGTGATTACAATACCCTGCCGCCATGCATTGCTAAAAGGTAGGGTAACAACTTTCATGCATCTCAGGAATTAATCTCATAATATCTCACAATATTTTTTTTAAAATAGTTATTTTCTATCATCTCATTATACTAGTCTAATTTTGGAAGGTCCAGTTAAATCTAATGATTGAAGACTTGATTAGAAGTTTGCAAAGGAAAAGGTACAGTTTCATGACAGTACAGTTCACTGGTACAAGGTAAACTAAAAGGAGATCCTAGTAAGCTTTTTGGCTTATTCACACAGGAAACCTTTATGTATCTCATATAACATTGAATGACAGACGGATAGAACACAGTAGGCTACTATGCAGTAGATATTGTCAGAAAAAAACGAACAAAAAGAAAACAGAAAATATATACAGTAGATATTTACAATATAAGGGTTAGGCTAAGGGGTAAGGCTATTCAATTCAAAACAAAGAGCTACTGTATGTGAGGAAATATAAGTAACTCTGAAAGTGAACATGTACTGTAGAATAACATATTTACCTCTGCTGGCTGGCTGATTCCTCCCTCTTCCTCCTGACTGAGGAGCAGTCTTCCTGGTTGGCTCTGAGGAAATAATAATTAACTTATTATATACATACAGTATACACTTGACCACAGCAATAATCTATGCATGATAATAGATGACACAAAGAATCAGCCACTGTAGAACAGTGGTTTTCAATCATTTTCATGTCAAGAACCCCCACATTTTATTTGGCCGCAGACCCTTTCTGAAAACATTTAACCCCATGAGAAGATGTGTGTAAATATTTTCAAAGCTATTCCAAATTTGTCGCAATCTTTCAAGATTTTTCAAATTTGTTTCAAAAATAGCACATCTACAGGTTCACAGCGTGTTGCTTAGATTTCAAATAGCCGAAGTAGAAAATCGGGATAAAGTGGTTGAACAGATTTTTTATACTATATTAACTTAATTAAATTGTCCCCAAATCCCACTATGGGGCTTTTAAGCTGTGACATCATTTTGTAGTCAGACCTCCAAGCAGATGTATTGTCATAATCTGTCCCTCGCTATTTCAACAGATCCGAGACAAAAATAACGACTAAAGTATAATTCTACCACTTTCCTTTCAACAACAAAGAGAAGAAAAATTAGTAAATAGTAAATAGTAAAAATATTCGCTTTTTTGGGGGGCAAAAGTTCTCCTCTGCCTACAAAATGATGTCAGACTTAACAGCCCCATATAGAACCACTGTTGTAGCTGTTCTACTACTTTTTACCCGAAATGCTGCATGTCAGCTGCAGAAAAGCTGTTGATGCATGCAGTCTACAGTGTGTAGATAGACACACATTGTGTGGATATACTGCTGTGCCACGGAAATGAGAGCAGTATAACTTTGATTTGACCTGTTCACCATCTGTTAGAACTTACTGGAGGTCTTGGGCAGGCCATCTCCCACTGTGACAGTGAGCGTTTTCCCTCCAGGTTTGATCTGAGGCAGGTCCCCCTGGCCTCTCTGGAAAAGCACCAGCCTGGAGCCTCCTCCACCCCAGCCCTCCTTCTTAACTCGGAACTCCAGCCTATAGGGGAGGCACAAGGTGGTGCAGAGGATGTAGTGAGTGTGTGATTACACAAAATGCTGCCCAAGATTTCTGAGGTGTATTCGCATATGATATATGCAAGCACATTATATTGTGTACAGTGTGCGCACGTGCGTGTGTGCGTGCATGTGAGTGTGTGCTCTACAGTATACCTGTCGTTGAAGGAGAGTGAGAGTTTACTTCTGGTCTTTTCCTCAAAGCGTTTACATAACAGGCTGAGAAACTCCGTCTTGAAGTTGGACTCTAACAGACTGTCGTAATCTTTCTCATGTACGATGAAGAAATCATCCTGTCTCGTACTACAGAAGAGGAGAGGCGGTTTAATTCATAGGAACATGTCTCATTGCCTCACTTCCAACTCTAGCAACTAATTTTCATTAAACATGTTACATGTTGTCACTTGGGTATGCCATTCTCAGTCTCTCAAGCTAAACGTTCTCTTCCCAAATCTTCGAATGCTAGTACAGCCAAAGTCATGTCATCTGTTCTTCAAACCGGAAGGGGTTTCGACCAATCACGTAGCAGTGTTTGTTCACAAAAATATATTTTCAAATATTTATTACTGCAAAATATATTTCAGAACTTAAACTTTTCATAGGTACTGTAGCTAGTAGCTAGCTCGCTAGGCTTCAACTAATGGCAACGAAGTCATTTGAAATTTTAGGGAGTCATATCTGTCTTTAGAGACTCAACTGTCTCTCTCCATAATGTGAAACAATTAATGATCTAAAAGAATCTACTGATAGTATATTGTCGCTGTCAGGCGGAAACCTTGTATGTCTAAAACAATTAACCTTTGTTCTATTCAAATGGATTTAGCATAGTTATTATTTTGATTTTTAAAATGTTCATATATTTTATTCTATTCATATATTTATTTGTTTTCCTATGTTAGGTGGATAAAGGGTGTGCAAAGAGTGAGAAAAGCATATACCAGTGTAACACTAGATCAGTTCTTGTTTCTTTAACCCACATTATCAAACACCAATACCTCTGAGTCTATATTAGCACATCTCATGAACAAGAAATGACTCTGTCCATACCTGAGAGACACACCACTGATGCTGGCGAACTCCAGCTTTCGTTTTAGCACCTCCTTTATGGTTCCTTTCTCTGGGCCCTTCTTCACCTTCTCTCTACCAATCAGATAGATGCCCTTTGGTGTCAAGATCATGTCCCTCTTAATGGTCTAGATGGGCAAAAAGAGAAACAGAAGAGTTGTACAGAAAGTAGAGAAGAAGGGTGTGAGTTTGTTGAGTCCACAAAGACAATTGATGCAGCTGTGTGTGAAGCCATAAAACAAAACTTAGTTTTTTCATTCCTTTTAAAGATAAGACTATTAGACTATTACTAAGTTTGCATACAATTCTTGATTTTACTTGACTCTGGATTTGATATCTGACATTGTAGGATTTATCACAAAATCTCACATTATCACTAAAAGAAAATACTCTTATCAAGCCAAGACTGTGACTTAGATCTGCATTCTGGAATCAAAGAGGAAGTGACCTCCCCTCTCCACACACGCACGCACGCACGCACGCACGCACGCACGCACGCACGCACGCACACACACACACACACACACACACACACACACACACACACACACACACACACACACACACACACACGAACACACGCACACACACCTTGAACCTGCGGTCAAACTTGGTGACAGAGTCAGCAAAGTCTACCCGCTCCCTCTTAGCTAGGAACTGTCGTAGCTCAGGTTTCTGCTCCAGACCAAGGTAGTCGCCAACAAAGTTCCTGTTGATGCTGTTCCTCCTGCGCTCTTTGGAGTTGTACAGGATGTCTGAGGCTGAAGATGGCAAGGAGAGACATGACAAGAGTGTCAGAGAAGAGAAGGAGGAGAAGAGAAAAATAGATCTGACTCTAAACTGTGTACACAACTCACCTTCCTCTCTCATCTGTTCGTACTTCTTTCTAGCGATGTATTTTCTCCAGGCCTTCTGGATGAGCCTGGCAAAGGTGTCAAACTTCCTCTCCCTCATCTCCTCCAATAGGAAGAGCTACAGAAACATAGAGGTTGTTCAGAAAGAATACTGTATCTCTTCTCTGTTTCTAATGTGTTATTTCAGTATCCATCAAATATGACGTCCCACTGAGCAATAACAGCACTCCCCATGGGGCTTTATCAAAGCAATGTGACCTTGTCTGAATAAACATGGTGGATCTAGATAAACAGAGACCTAGATCCAACCTTTAAACTGCACTTTACCGATTCAGGGTTCTTGACGAAGATCTTGGTACGTCCCATTTGGTACTGGTCGTTATCCATATTAACCGACCTGAGGAGGTGAAGGACCCCCTGTTGCTCTGGGCCCCTCCAGCAAGGCCATGTCTCAGCAGTCAGAATGGCATACCTAAAAACAACGCACGCACGCACGCACGCACGCACACACACACACACACACACACACACACACGTTGTTATATGCGATAAAGAATACATTTTTTACCTAACGTTCTGGACCTAACCCTAATCGTAACTACAACCATATTACCAACCTTAACCACAACATGGGAACCAGATAAATGTAATCTAACATGACGTAATAAAATCAAACAACACACATGTCCGCATGCATGCAAAGACGAACACATGCGCACGCACAAAATCAGATGCACAAACACTACACTTCTACACTAACAACAACACAAATAATGGACACTCACCTCTGCAGGAACTTATTAAAGACCCTGCGATAGGCAAAGCCTGCCCTCCGTACGCGGATGTTCTCCCGCAGTCCAAGGTATTCAACCTGATGTTTAGCCCTGTAAACAGGTGGAATCCATCATTATTTACTACAGTAGGCTAAGTGTTTATGCTGTTTGTTGTGTGTGCTTCAGGAAGAAAAATAAATAGAAGGAAGGTGTGTGTGTGTGTGTGTGTGTGTGTGTGTGTGTGTGTGTGTGTGTGTGTGTGTGTGTGTGTGTGTGCGCGTGTGCGTGTGTGTGTGTGTGTGTGTGTGTGTGTGTGCGTGCGCTTGAGGGCGTGTGTGTGTACGGTGAACATGCCAACCTGCTCTCCTCCCAGTCCTTGGGTCTCTTGGTCTCATTGGGTTTGATACAGCGAATATAGTGAGGCGTGCACTTCATCAAGGTCTTCACAAGATCATTGGCTTGTGTCTAAAGGAAGAATGCACACATTTCTTTGAAAATAACTTCAAATATTAATTAAAAAAATAATAATAATAATAATAATTAAAAAAAGAAAATTACATAGCAAAAATACCCGCAAAAGAGGTCCCTGGATTAAAATGTATAGTTACGTATAGGGGTTCCTGGTCTAAATAGGCTATATCTGCTGATGTCGTGATTGGTTGGAATTAAAACAAGATTCCACCAATAAGAGACAAAGTGATGCACAATGGACAGTTAAGCTATGTAACTGTTATGTACTGTACAACTCTGTAGTCCAGGGGTCTTCAACAGGGGGTCCGGGACCCCTAGGGGGTCCGAGTTACTACAGGGGGCCGCCAAATCTTTGTGATAGGATCGTTCTTTTAAATGAACAACTTGAACCCTCGCATCCCCATTCTGAGGAGAACTTTAGCCAAAAATAGCAGATCTACAAGCTCTCAACACAATCTCGTTGAGGTAAAAAAAAGAGAGCAAAAAGAGCATAAAGAAAACGTTGAAGACCCCTGCTGTACTCTACCACTGGTTGAGGTAGCACTGGTCCATATTTCAGTTCTTACTTTAATCTTGGAGCTGGCTGTGGTTGGTCTGCCTTTCTTCTTTGCATTGAGGTTGTCAGGAAACAGGCTACGGATGAAGTGACTGTGGAGACAAATTAAGGTATTTATTACCGGTGTAATACATTTGCTATGATTTCCTTCATTCAGATAATGAGAGAGTACATGGTATATGGAGAAAAAAGCTGACAAACAGCCTAAAAGACATGCACATCCAAAGCCATATAGGCTGGGTGCTGGACTAAAAGTAATCAACAATACAAAAGAAAAAAGTCCGCACACCAAATTTGCAGTTCCCAATATAGACCTGGTCTGGTCTGAGGAAGAGCATACAGCTCGAAACGTTACCACAGTAAAACTCTATATTGGGAACTGCAAATTTGGTGTGCGGACTTTTTTCTTTTGTAGAGTACATGGTATAAACATGGACACTCACTGCCCGCTGCTCTGCATCAGCTCAATGAGATCGTTGAAAAGCACATCACGGTTTCTCTCACAGAAGCCATGGATATCGTATGACACCTGAGGTGATACCAAACATTAGAATGGACACAAATACATTTCTGCATTTTCCAACCAGCCAGTCAGACCAGTTGAGATCAGCAAAGATAATTCACTCCAAGCCTTAAAAAGAAAAACTAACTGAACATCATATGTTCTATGGCAAATTCATATTCATATTCATATTATACAGTATATTTGTTTTTTACAGTGTTTTTATTTTGTTGCAAATATTTGTTGTAAATACGTCTGCTGTACTTGCTATATGTGACCCCTGTGAGTCAACCTTTTCAGTTTTTATGCCAACTGGCTCATCATCGTTTAGACTCTAAATGATGAGCCAGTTGGCATAAAAAAACACTAATATTTCAAATAAAAAAATAGCAAAGACACACTCTAAACTTTAGATTGTCGCTTTGCTATAGCAAGTCTTGTGTCAACCAATATGAGTATGTGACTGTTGAACATACTTTGCATACTTGGACAAAGGACAATACGTTAACTGGAAAAGTGGGTTAAACAACTTTTTTCACAGCCCATTACGCGTGTGATCTCCACAGTCTCCTACCTTGCCAGCGTAGTGGTGTACCACAAAGCCAGAGTTCCAGCTGTTGAAATGCTCGTGCGTTCCCACAGAGGCATTAAGCTTTTGCAGAAGGGTGTCATCTGCCCCCTCGCCCTTGGCATGCATGGTGGCACACACGTCATCCAGCACACTCATTATACCAGGAGGGTTCTGTATGGTGGGACGGTTGCATCAAGCAAGTTCATGACTTAAGTATTTTCACTATAAAATAACAACTTGTTGGCATAGTTTCATCTTTGTTGTTATTTTCATCTTTGTTGTAATACATATAAATAACAAGGACTGCACAATCAGTTTAATGAACTTCAGACCACGCAGGGCTAAGCATTACATGTCAACAATACATGTGAATATATAGTAAAATCACGTTTTGTCATTTTAGAGTTTTCGACACTGGATATTGAGAATGATTTATTTAAATCATTATTCTGAGGAAATTCAGGGATTGACAGAATCAAGGTAAAAAAAAAACACAAGTACACCAACTACAGTACAGTAAGCTCTCTTTTTTGCTCTCTCTCGCAAAAAAGAAAAATAGACTATAATGTGTATGCCTTCTTGAACGAGTCCATGTCTTTATGAACTTACCAGCTTATTTTCAATGAGATCACAAACAATCTTGTTGTTGAAGTATTCAATGGGCGTCCACTTGATGCCCTCCTGAACATACTCTTCCTGGGATCAAACAGAAGGAAAAGACACTCCTTTAACACTAAACAATGTGTGCTATGATCACAGTCTCATGGTAATTACATAATCTATCTATAAATGCGACAAATCTCTGTCTGTCTGTCTGTTTGTTTGTAATCCGCGTATCTCGAGAACCGTTCGTCCCACCGGCTTCAGATTCGGCACGCGCGTTCCCGGCCGCCGCGCGGAGTGCAGTGCCGGGCCTCGACCCGACCCGACTCGCGGTTTTCCGAAACCGGCGCGAAACGTTCGGAATCTCCTTATGCGGAGCTGATTGTTGACATCAGGCTGTTCCGGAGGAAATCGGCGCAAGCGCTGAGTCATTGTGACATCACTTCATAAAAGGCTCTGACATCACGTACGCCACATGAGTCAACACAAAATCTCTGTGAATGTGTATGTATGTATGTAATCCGCGTATCTCGAGAACCCTTCTTCCCACCGGCACGCGCGTTCTCCAGATATGGGCATAAAGTCTGACATCAGAGTTTTCTGCAACCGGTACTGTGTGTGCAGAGATCTTCATATATGGGCATAAGTGGACAAAGACAAACAGATGGTCAAAACGGGTCCTATGACAGCTATATTGGGGTTTGCATTAAAGGGTGGGGCATTCATGGGGTTTGCATTAAAGGGTGGGGCATTCATTCCCTATTTCAAATTCGGCACGTGCGTTCCCCACCGCAGCAGGTAGTGCAGTGCTCGGCCTCGACCCGACCCGACCCGATACACGATTTTCTGGAACCAGCACGAAAGGTTCGGATTCTGATGTCTGACATCAGGATTATCCGGAACTGGCACTGTGTCTGCATAGATCTCCATATATGGGCATAAAATGGATGCAGACAGACAAATACAGATATCTCCATATATGGGCATAAATGGACACAGGCAAACAGATGGTCAAAGATCTCCATATATGGGCATAAAGTGGACGCAGACAGACAGATACAGATATCTCCATATATGGGCATAAATGGACACAGGCAAACAGATGGTCAAAACGGGTCCTATGAGAACAGGTATAATGGGGTTTGCATTAAGTTTGTCTCCTCCTCCATCTGTTTGTCTGTGTCCCTTTATTCCCATTATGGAGATCTCTGTATCTGTCTGTGCCACCGACTGTGTTGCAGACACAGTGCCGGTTCCCCCTTTAATGCAAACCCCATTATACCTGTTGTCATAGGACCCGTTTTGACCATCTGTTTGAAAAAGCGACAGAAATCTCATGTATGGGCATAAAATGGACGCAGATAAACCGATATCTCCATATATGGCATATATGGGCATACAATGGATGCAGAATCACAAAGATCTCCATATATGGGCATAAAAGGGACACAGACAGACAGATACAGAGATCTCCATATATGGGCATAAAATGGACGCAGATAGACAGATATCTCCATATATGGGCATATATGGGCATAAAATGGACCCAGAACTATAACTGCAGTGATCTCCATATATGGACATAAAATGGACACCGACAGACAGACAGATAGATACAGATATCTCCATATATGGGCATAAATGGACACAGGCAGACAAATGGTCAAAACGGGTCCTATGAAAACAGGTATAATGGGGTTTGCATTAAAGGGCGGGGCATTCATTCCCTATTTACATTGTTCCGAGTTGGCCAGGTCGCCGACTAGACGCCCAGCTTCTAGTAATATATAATTGATGGGAATATTAAGAAAGAGACCTATGCTTGCATGGTGCAATGATTCAGAGAGGTGGATGCATGGTTAAACTTCAACTTCAAGTTTATTGTCACATCATAAGCTACACCAAGGTAAAAGGAGCGGGTGAAATTACAGTATGTTGTGCAAGCTACCCAAGAGTAATATCAAACAAAAACAAATCAAATATACATACTGTATGCTTTGAGACAGTGTTCTGCAGTCTCTTTTGCATCATATCAAATGAGAGATATATAATATTCCAAAAATATGCCAGTATCTACACTACAGTCAGATATACTGGTAAGTGCTGAAGGACAGCTCAGAGTAAGACAGATTGACATCTAGTGGCTGCATTGGATAACAGAAGATAACAGTAAGGTTGACTCTGGTATTACCTGCTCAGCCTTGAGGGTCAGTTCAATGAAGATCTGCTGCAATTTCTCATTGACAAAGTTGATACAGAACTGCTCAAAGCCATTTCTCTGTCAGGGAGGATACAATAAAACCAATTACTGTTTATCTTTCATATCTGCTGTAAGGCTAAATATTTCATATGATGATGATTCTCATGGAACACTAACCTGGAATATCTCAAAGCCATAAATGTCCAATACTCCAATACTGTACTCTTCATGGGGCTTTTGGATGGCACTGTTTATAGCCTGGAAGAGAGAAGAGAAGGTGAGAATGATACTGTGAGATACTACTGAGAGTGATACTCCATATATGGGCATGCCTTCTTTTGTGGCCATATATGGAGCTGACTGACCTGTTTTGAGGTTAGAGTCTAACCTCAATGTGTTGTCAAGGCATCCCAATGCAGCTACGCCAAAATATGGAGTGTGTTGTCTAACCGTTAGACAACACACTCCATATTTGGGCGTGGCTGCATTGGGAACCATGCTTGATAAATGTCTGATATTTATGGCGCCCAACCCACTGACTACTGTGAGACACATTTCCACACAAGTGGACAATGTAGTTCTTCTACAATCTACAACAGTGCAAGCGATATCTGACATTATGCAGACCTCCACCAGGTAGTCAAAGAGACGTGTGTAGAGGGCTTTGGCCAGGGCGTCGCGCGTATAGGTGGCTTGTTCTTGGTTCAAGGTCACGTTGATGGACTCAGACCTGGTCTCCATCACCCGGCTGGTCAGTTTGTTCTGCAGACTGCTGGAATCGATTCCCAGCAGATAGGCAGGGAAGGCAAGCACTACGGCATAGAGAGGATATATAGGCATGTAATTCATGATCAACAATATCAAATATGTCACAGGCTGAATGATAGGGATTTATAATCTCCTAATGTTAGTGTAACAAAGATGTTAAGGACTAGTTTGAACATATAACATTTAAATTAGACAATATTTTTATTCTTGGAAGTGAACATAGTAGTAAACAACAACCAAAAATAGCAGTCACAGGTTTGTGGCTTGGTGAAATTTTCCTTCCCTGGAAAGAAAACTCCCATCAAGTAGCGGCTAGGCAGGGATAGGCATAAGACAAACCCCCGCGAAGATGAATTGGATAATGAGATATACAAACAAACATTCAATTAGCGTGACATCTCTCATGGGACAGATTTTGTTATGGTGTGAATTTTCCCACCGCTCTAATTTGCTGACATCCCCACAGGTGAACATATTCCATTAATTCTCTGTGTGTGTGTGTGTGTGTGTGTGTGTGTGTGTGTGTGTGTGTGTGTGTGTGTGTGTGTGTGTGTGTGTGCGTGCGTGCGTGCGTGCGTGTGCATGTCCCACTCACAGTCAGTGCTCTCCACTTGCCCATAGTTGCCTGCTTCTATGAAGGTGATGTTTCCCAGGTGCAGAATGCCCCCAATGATCTGCAGCACCTGTGTCTGAATGTCCGGTGAGATGCCGATCACCCCCATGGCTTCCTGGTGACAACACCACAACAGAACAGAGGATGAACTTCACGTTAATTTCAGTATTATTAATTATTATAGCCCATTACAGACGTTATTGCACAACCATAGGTGTCACTCCACCTACAGTTCACACATGTGTAGTATTCTCTTAAGGGTATCCAGGCACTAGATCTTAGGTATCAATTTGGTGTTTGAGAACAACTGGTTTAAGCTTACGCTAACCGATTTCACCAGAAATTATGAGACATTTGTTTCCTGTGTGAACCAAATCCAATGTGAAATTGTATATTTTCTTGAGAATGATGCTATGTACCATAGTCTCCAGAAAGTCCTTGCTGTCGTTGGTTCCGTCCACTTTGTAGGTCCCAGACTGGTTGAGGTAGTAGTAGTAGTCAGGAGTCATGATGCCCAGGGCCTCCTTCTGCTGGGCATTGGCGCCCTCTATCACCTACAAAATAGTATTACAGGTAGAACAGTGGTCAGAACATAAATATGAGTACCTTTAAAGGACAACTCCGCACTAATTAACTTCTAGGCTCATGTTCCTACTTATATTGATCCAGCCTCTGTAGTCTGCTAAACAGATATTATGCTGTTATGTGTTTTGCCAAGTCCCGGAAAAGACGTGCTGTGATTGGCCAGTAGGCCTACATTGACTTTGATAGGCAGTTGTGTCGCTGTCGAATGCTCACCCCAAAATATTATTTATGAGAATGTGGTGGCTTGTATGGGACAACAAAGGCATGGATGTGTGTACAATGACAACTAATGACAGATTCATGAAAAACAAACACCTTTGACCACAACAAATTGATTAAGAAGCAATAGGCTTATGGGCTCCACTCTGCTATGAGGGCTGCAGGGGAAACTGGATGACAGGGGCATTTCTGCCTAACAGACCCCCCATGGACTGTCATTTGGGATCAATATAAGTAGGGAAATGACCCTAGATTTTATTTAGTGTGGAGTTGTCCGGTGAGTGTTGAGAGGCACTCAATATGTTGAGAGGCACTTCATGTAATCTGAGTCCTAGAGGGAGTTTTCACCACTAGAGGGAGTTAAAACACTTCTGCGGTTCAATACAGAAGATTCTTAGAGATAGATTAATAGATTAATATCTGTTATTCCTAAAGAAACGATTATGCGCTCCATGTGGCTCGTGGGACTTTCTTTTACTTAGATATCATTAAAAAATGAATTGTATTTTACTATTTTTGCATTTCATTTACCAGTATTCTTTCTCAAGTTTTTTTTGTCTTCTTTTCTGTAACTGTTGTTGTCATTGTCATGGCTCTTCCTTCAGAGCAGAAATACACCAGTCATTATTAATTGGCATAATAAGTGGTATGGATGAGTTGGGAGAGACTGTCTGTCTACAGTATAGAACCTCCCCTATGTTTTCCGAGGAGAAGCCCACTGGCCTAGTGGTCCAGGCGCATACCACATTATGAGGCTAATGCAGTGTGTCACAGGTTCGAGTCCTGATCCCGATGCCCTTTGCTGCGTGTCACTCCCCATCTCTCTCTCCCTGTTTCCTGTCCTATCTTCACTGTCATACTAGTATCATTAAAAGGCAGAAAAGCCAAACGAATATCTTAAAAAAAAAACGTAGTGGCCGTCCAGCCCAAAAACTATTGTAACTATCCTAAATAATAATAATTATAATATATGCCCATCGGGCATATGCCTGGTATGCCAGATGCCCAGTCCACCCCTGGAGACATATGGTTTCCCACACACACTTTCTTAGAATCTGAATCAATGATATCACATGTGCCGGATTGAGATCTTCTGTTGAAATGACTGAAATAACTGTCAAAGTTGGTATGGAAATGTTTTAAGAAATTATACGTCATTCCATTGACAACCACAAGAACATTTGTGACAAATTGCATACCATTAAGTTTATATAGAAAGGTTAAAGAAACAAGCCAAAGGTGTCAAGAAACTGAGGACCTTGCCCTGGTAAGAACTGAACTCAAATTTCTCTGTCAAGATGGGAACAGAGGGCTTATATCTTATTATCTTTATCAATTCAGGATATTGCATTTCACACCCTAGATGTGAAACAATTTCTGTTGCGTGCATGTGTGTCTGTCTGTCTGTCTGTCTGTCTGTCTGTTTGTCTGTCTGTCTTCTTGTGCATGCTGACAGCAAGCCAAGGACCTGAATACTTTAAAATCTGTCAACGATTTAAAATCTGTCAACGATTTTCAAGTCAGAATACCAATTTTAATTTTTGTGAAAAAAATAATTGATAAAAATGTGCCCAAAATAGCAACACCAGGTTGAAAGTGGTTAATTGCTGATGTGATGCATTGTATATTATATGTGTAAGATCAGCCTGTATACCATTACCTGGTAGTAGACGTGGAAGTTCCTCTCGTTTTCATTCTGGTTCACCACCCTGGACTTCTCCAGTAAGAAGTTGGAGATTTTACCTCCATCCGGCTCTCCGCCTCTACTGAACTGGATCTCAAAGTATTTCCCCTGACAGATGCAACACACACGCACGCACACGCACTCGCACACACACACACACACACGCACACGCACACGCACACGCACACGCACACGCACACACACACACACACACACACACACACACACACACACACACACACACAGAGATTGATTGATCATGAAATAATATACTAATAATGTAAAACTGTATATCTGCATAATCAAAAGGATAAAGCAAAAAAGATTTTCAGCTTGTTTCTATTGCAGTCCTTAGTATAAGATTCCTATTCAGTTCCCTATTTAGAAACAGCTTCTAGTGCTGTTGAACAAACTCTTTATGGAGAACTTAAAGGTGATATATGAGCCAATAGAATTAGAATTTATGTAAGCCGGTAGACCAGGGGTCTTCAACATTTTCAGGCCAAGGAACCCTTAGTTGAGAGAGAGTTTCATTGTTTGACAGCACAATCGTCAGTGTATTTTGGATTCATGTCAATGTTGTGTTTTCAGATATTTAACCACTTGAACCGTCAATACTTAATAAACTCTACACCAAAGCTATTTGCCGAAAATAGCCGATCTACAAGCTCACAACGCCTCGCAACGTTTTGAACCTGCAAGGCACCAAGTCGGTGCATCTCTCTCTGGTGGTGTGACACATAGATAAATTATAAAATCTTGTGTGAAACATGCCATGCTTAACCACTAAAATGAACCCTACAGTATATTTGAATAGAGTCCCCTAGGGGTCTATACTATAGGCTCCCTCCTTTTTCCCTCTCGCTGATCTACAAGCTCACAGCTCATCACAACTTGGCACATTGTGAGCTTGTAGATCTGCTATCTTTCTGCAACTTTGATCCTACCTCATCTCTAGCATAACAGTAGAGTACAACAAAAAGACGAAACGCATCGGAAGCAACGTCATGCACTCAAACCACATTGCATTGCATATAATGCATGTGGTTCAGTGCTCTGATGTTAATAGAGTATCAGGACCCCTCAGGAAGTCAGTATAACTGATGATGGTTGAGCAGCAGAATGTGTAGCAGTGTGGAACAGGCCAAGCTTGCAGTATATTATTAGTCATTATATTACTCATTATTGAGATTAGTTGGGAGTGGGACTACTACTAGAGTCCCCCAGTGGTTTATATTGTACGGTGCTGAAGCCTTCTTACAATAAAAGGTACATGTTAGCTTTAACAGGAGTAAACCTGTGAAGCTGTACATTCCTTTGTCTACAAAGCATGGGAAATAGGTCAAAAGAATCCTCCTTAGAACCCTGAATAAAACAATTATCATCAGTGTGCAACAAAATCTAGTAAAGGAGAAATGAGTGTGCATATGGAAATTAGGGTACTTCTATTTTGATTGTTACAAATTGTGTGATGCTGCAGCCTGTGTTAAATCAGCAAACAGATGCATGAAAAGACAATTGAAGAGAAAAGGAAGAGGAACAGACAAGTGTTTTTTTTCACATGGACTGATGAGGGTCTTACTCACAAATCGACTAGAGTTGTTGTTGCGTACTGTCTTGGCGTTACCAAAGGCTTCCAACAGAGGATTGGACTGTAGAATGATATCTTTTACGTGCTGAGACACACACGCACACGCACACGCACACGCACACACACACACACACACACACACACACACACACACACACACACACACACACACACACACACACACACACAGGGAGACTGTAATCAGTTTTATAGTGAATGATGAAAGGCATTTGAGTTAGTTTGTGCGATCAGATCTCTAGCCTGAGTATGTTACAGTATGTACCTGTACTTTAGGTCCACCCCCAGATACTTTGGAGATGTAGCTCATGATGTACTTAGCAGCCACTGTCTTGCCGGCTCCACTCTCACCACTGAGCATAAACAAGCATAAAAACATTGTAAACTCAACACAATGCAACACAAAATGCACATTTCCCTTGACACTCAAATAATTCATAAGAACATTTACAGTAAGACAGGGGATCACCTGATGATAACACATTGATTCTCTCCATCAATCAGCATGTTCCTATACATGTTATCTGACAGAGCGTAGATGTGGGGAGGATTCTCATATTGGGCCTACAGAGAAACAGAAGCAGGTATAAATACAGAATTAGACATTGCATGATGACATTTTACCTCTTTCATTATGACATTAAGGCAGCGAGAGAGAGAGAGAGAGAGAGAGAGAGAGAGAGAGAGAGAGAGAGAGAGAGAGAGAGAGAGAGAGAGAGAGAGAGAGGGAGAGAGGGAGAGAGAGAGAGAGAGAGAGAGAGAGAGAGAGAGAGAGAGACAGAGAGAGAGAGAAAGACCAGAGTGATGAAATAACAGAAGTTTTACTCACTGCCCCTTGGTAGAGTTCAATTTCTCTGTCAGTGAAATAGGGCATCTGTTTGAATGGGTTGACAGATATAAGCACTGAGCCAATATAGGTCTGGACATCACAGTTAGGGAACACGTCAGATCAAGAAGTTCAGGAAATATCACTAAACCATTATCTTAAAATAATGTTATTAGTATTTTGTGAACACCTGTGAAGCTACTTAGTTAACACACACACATGGACCAATTGAATCCAACACATTTTATCCCACGTTTCGCATGTTCAAAATTGACCTCATCAATATCAAACGATAACTAAGGAAGTGAATTATTAAAAACAACAACACATGGATTCAAACATATCTCTGAGCCATGGCAGTATGTACTGTACTGTACTGTAGCAGGACAGTTGATGGGACATTACTAGAACACTAGTGGTGCCCTAGTAATGTCAGTTTGTTTTTGCAACGCCTCCAGTTACATGCAGATTGGATGATTATGCCTGATTTATATCTTTTGTTGAGCAACAGTGTTGCACATAAAAGAATAGACGACATAAAAGCTCAAAACCTCAGATTTATCACACTCACTCTAAATATGGATTTAAAGTTAAAGTGTTTTCCAGGAAGCCAGAAGTGAGCTGTTGAGAAAGTCAGAGGATGTAAAAGAGGAACTATACTATCCTGCCATATGTGTTTGTTGACGTAAAATGCTTGTTTTGATGCATTTCAGTTGTTACTGCACTGCAGGTCTGGGGAAATGTGTAATATGCTCACTAGCGAGCAGCGCCAAGACCTTCAAATCAAACCCCTGTCTTGTGTCGCTTGTTTCTCCACTCTCCACTCCCTCTACCCTCGGTTTGCTGTTTTTGAGCGGTGGTCACAACGCTCCTATACGTGGCCGTGTGTGTGGGTCTGTCTGTCTGTCTGTCTGTCTGTCTGTCTGTCTGTCTGTCTGTCTGTCTGTCTGTCTGTCTGTCTCCGGGTATGTAGCCTGCAGTAACCTTTTCTGACCACACATGTTAAGGGAGGGGCGCTGTTGTTCAGGATAGGCCAGGCATAGGCCAGGCACACTCACACACAAACACACACAGGGGGCACACACACACACACACACACACACACACACACACACACACAGGGGGCACACACACACACACACACACACACACACACACACACACACACACACACACACACACACACACACACACACCACCACTCAGTTCACACGAGTGTGATTTTTCTATTCTGACTTAGAGTAAAAGAAATAAACCATACAAATATCCAACATAAAATAAATCTAAAAAAAATAAAAAAGATATTGCTACACAGGAAAGACGAAGAGCCCAGGGTTATTCCCTGCTAATGAAAGAATGTGGCTGTTTTAACTGGATCACAATTTGTCAATCTATACTATAGCAAAGTGAGACATTTTGTTGTGGAAACTGAAACTCCCAACAGAATATGAAAACAATTAGACAAATCAACAATAAACACATTTGTATATATTATCTATCATATTGTCTATGAAATGTTGTCAATAGTTGTCTTTTTTGTATTACTGTATGTTATTTGGGTTCACAAATATTGACATAAGTGTCACTGTAAAATGGGTGGTCCCCAATAGGGTAAATTCAATTATTCATCATGATCATGATTCTACTGTATAGGAGGGAAATATACAGTATACGGTAAGAATATATCTCATGGTGAATTTTCATTCAAATAAAATGGTTATATATTGCAGTCCTCATAATCTCAGCCTCAGCCGTAAAGGATACAAATATAAAGTCGTCCATGAATCTCTTCTTGAGGTTTTCCACGATGGCATCTTCGTTGATCTTGGACAGCAGGACCATATCGTCCACACCGCTCTGCTTGACATTCTGACTCTGCCAGTGGTATTTTGCCTGCAGGAGGGAAGCATGATATAAAGGTTTATAATCAGCTACAGAATAAGAGTGAGAGAGAGAGACAGACAGACAGACAGACAGACAGACAGACAGACAGACAGACAGACAGACAGACAGACAGACAGACAGACAGACAGACAGACAGAAGAGGGATATACAATGGAGTGATAAACAAGTGGTGTTGATCCACAGCTTAATTTGGAGGTATTTACATGATGGATTCATGGGAATACTGTAAAGAGCTGTTTTCTATCAAACACGGTCAACAGACAGTTGATATAGAGAGACAGAGAACATCATTATCAACTAGAAGCAGTGCTCTTCCGAGCACAGGTCTCCACCAGGCCACACAAATCGGCCTGTTATAGCGCCACCATGAGGCTGATTTAAAATATGTGGGGCAGAGGTTCTGAATTAGCATCCAGGGAGTGTGTGTGCTCAGTTTGGCAGCGATCGGGCCAACGGCGCCGGAGATTAGCTGGTAACAACCAGGCCACACAAATCGGCCTGTTATAGCGCCACCATGAGGCTGATTTGAAAAATGTGGGGCAGAGGTTCTAGATTGGCATCCAGGGAGTGTGTGTGCTCAGTTTGGCAGCGATCGGGCCAACGGTGACTGAGATTAGCTGTTCACAAACTGCGAGGACGCACGGACGCACGGACGCACGGACGGACGCACGGACGCACGGACGGACGGACGGAGGGGAAAACATACTCTCCCTCAGCCTTCGGCTGGTGGAGACAATAACAATAATAATGAACAATTAAATTAAGAATGATAAATATGTAGTATTGATCTACAGATGTAAAGATGTGATGTTGGTGATGGCTGTCACAACCGGTCCAAACAAAATGTACTTGACTCTGGGTGTGACCGTACACCTGTTGCATCACGAGGAATCAGTCATTCCCACACATGCACAGAGCCTCTGTCACGACAGCAATTACATCTACTCTCTGGCATGTACCAGCTTGCCTGAACAGGGACCCAACGACCAGGAGAAGGGATAGGACCTCCCAGAAGACAAACTAGTAGGTAAGTAAGTAAACTTTATTTATATAGCACCTTTTACAGAGAGATCTCAAAAAGTGCTTTACAGGCATTGAAAGAAAAACACAATAAAAACAAAGCAAGTAAGAAAAAGGCTATACAGTTAGTTACTAAGAAATATGAATTAAAATCAAATACCAACAACAAACGCCTGTTCAAAAAGTAGCGTTTTGAGGTTACTTTTAAAAATGTCAACAGAGGCTGCAAATCTCAAGGCTTGTGGAAGAGCATTCCAAAGTTTGGGGGCAACAGCTTGAAAAGCCTGTCACCTCTGGTTTTTAAATGAGACTTTGGAACCTTTAACAGACCCTGCTCAGCAGCAGACCTTATGGCCCTTTCGGGCTCATAGCGTTTGACCAGATCTTTTAAATAGCTCGGAGCCTGACCATGCAAAGCTCTGTACGTGAACACCAGGACTTTAAACTGGACCCTGAAATTAACGGGGAGCCAGTGCAAGGAGGCCAGGACACTAGTGCAGCAATCTTATTGTTCCCCCAATCCCCCACATGAATGCCAAATTGAGTCGCCTGGTCTCGCCTGTCGCTATGAGTTAGAATTAAAAATGGTATAACAGCACACTCACATTTATAGTTATTTTTTATTTTAAATATATGAGCAAACAGAACATCACAGGTTTATGTACATGTATACATGCTGTGTTGCCATGATGGTGTGATAATAACTATCAGAAGGAGCAAGAAGGTAATAATAAGAGATTAATTCATCTTAATCAATTTACAATTTAGGCATTTGGCAGACACTCTTAATCCAGATCGATTTACAATAGCAAGGTAATTCATCAATACATCAACATCAACACATCAAATGCATAGAAATAGTATAAGAAAAAGTTGGTAGACCAAGCACCTATTCAGTCAAAACGTTATAAAAAACTAAAAAATGAAATAAAAATGTTATCTAAATTACGTAGGCTGAAAGTGTTCACCATTCGTGTCAGACATCGCTAGGCAGCCACTGTCATTGAAAATGCAACAAGCATGTGGTTGCCTATTAGAGGAAGCAAGGGGCAGTTACCAAGCAACAAGTAAAAGAGGAGTTGAGATCATAGGCTAACTTGGACAATTTACCGCATAAGGAACAGGAAGTGATTTGTGGGTTGTGTTTTGTCTTCATTTTATTTCTGGGTTTGACTCTGGGTATTTGACTCAGGCCAGATCATGGGTGTTGTTAGATAATTAAATTAAAAAAGAATTACAATAAAAAAGTGCTGAACAACATGATGCCTCTGCCAGTTCACCACTGCGGATTTCTGAGAAGAGAACTCGAGCAACAATGTCGTTCATCCAATGTTGAAGAGCATGCAACAATATCTCTGAATTTGGCATACATACATTGCTGTTCAATTCTTTGAATTCCAGCTACAAGCGCGGCAAGACTTTTCCACTCAATCATCCACATCCAGCCACGGCCTTAAGGCCTCTACAGACCAAGTTGTCTTGTCATCTCCTGACTAGTTTAAGTCTGGAGATCAGATGATCAAGTGACATCAGGTGATGTCTCATGTTTAAAAGTTGCTCAAAACATTCTGCACACAGACTACAGCTGACAATCAGCTGATATACTGTTCTGTGCTGGATGCGTGAGAGGAAATCATTTAGTTAATATGTAATCTCTCTCTGCGCTCACTCTCTCTTTTCTTACTCTCTGTGTGTGCTAGGTTCTAAATGTGGGGTCTGGGGACCCCCAGGGGTCCCAGGCAAAATGTGGAACAGTTTAAGCCCTATTTTACTTTTCAAAATTCACTTTTCAAAAATAGGCGATCTACAAGCACGGACAAGCTTGCATGCGTTACTTGTGAGCTTATAAATCTTAATTTTCAAAACAATGTTACAACAAATAGTCTCTGAAGGATGTCCCTGGAACAAAGTATTTTAATATGGAGGTCCGTGGCCAAATACACATAATAATGTTTGAGAACCACTTCTAAAGGCAATCATTTTATGTATAGGCCTGTGTGAGGGAAATGCTTTCCCTTCCCCACGAGTCCTGCCACCAATTAAACATACTTAAATAGGTGATCGGCTGGCTACCACCGATGGCACAGGATACTCCACAGTCCATACAACCAATTTTCGGGCAGATGCTAGTAGACAGCCCAATAGACCATATTCACACCGCAGCCATCTTGGATCACATGACTTCCTGGGGTAGCAGCCTGCATTACAAACCATTGTGAACAATGGAGCGATGGTCCAATATGAGTTCTATTCAACCAATTTCTTTTTACCAAATTGACAAATGGGCAGATGACAACATCAACATCCCCAAAATGTTTAAATAGAAGGGTACATCCACAATATTCATGGTAGTTAGGTTGCAACCTTACTGTGTACAAAGACTTGCTATCTGTGCAGTGCTTGCTCCACTATCATATTAACTATTTGTTGTTAGATTGTTTCTGATTAATATGCAAAAATCACAATACAGTAATATTAACTATATGATGGCAGAGCAAGCACTAGTCTGCATTCTGTAGCAAGTCTTTGTACAGAGTAACACTGCAACCTAACTACCATGAATATTGTGGATATACCCTTCTATTTAATCATTTTGGGGATGTTGATGTTGTCATCTGCCCATTTGTCAATTTGGTAAAAAGAAATTGGTTGAATAGAACTCATATTTTGGGACCATCACTCCATTGTTCACAATGGTTTGTAATGCAGGCTGCTACCCCAGGAAGTCATGTGATCCAAGATGGCCGCGGTGTGAATATGGTCTATTGCCTAAAAAAGGCAATGTGTGTAGAGGTCACATGGTTGCATGGAAGTAAGGTGTACTTGCGCAAATCTAAAGTGTTTTGCAGATTTGCGTTGCGTAACAAAGTGGCCACGTGCTGGTAGAGGGGGTTGAAAATTGCACCTATGCAGGACACTATTTTGTTGATGGGCTCCTTCTTACTTACTTTCATTTACCATGGATAAAGGAAGCAGCCTGGTATTATATCAAGCAACAATGCCACAAGCTATGGTTTGCAACTTTGACAGTTTTGTGATGTGCTGCTTCCGTCCACAGGCACATAGTCTGATGGAGCGACCACATCACATGGGCTGCTTGAATGGCAAACTTGTGGAAACAGAGAGAATGGTCTGATATTATGCAAATCTCTTCTGACAGGCAGCCAACGGGTCTGGTTTGATCATCATATCTTCCTCGAACTCCACTTGATACGGTATGCCAGCAGGAGGGAGGAGGCATTGAGAGTTCTGACCGATAGCACATCTGTCTTGTAGAGCATTTACCAGTAAGGCTGGACTGGAATCAGTCGGGTCTTCAAGGGCAGTGTGGGATGTGGTGCTGAGGAAGAAAGAGCGGTCTGGAGTGAAGATGGCGCTGTCACCACCACTGGTTCCACGGCAAGCATCTGGTGGTTCCAAGCAGGGGACCACTCCTGGACAGGTTAGAGTCCAGGAGTGATATCACTAATGAAGTGATGATCTCTCAGAGATTGTAAGTGGAGGATTATACAAACTGGGTGTTTAGCCCCCCATGGTAGGCCTACACTTGTGCACTGTCGCCAGACGACAGTGTCTTACACCAAAAGATAGGCATGGCATCATTGTACAGTGAAGTATAAATCAGGCTTTAATACACAGTGAGTGCAGGACTTCTTGGCCAATCTTTTTCAACACCGGCCAGAGCTTGAAGAGGAAAAAGTGGCAGGAACTGACTCATCTGCTAAAGCAACAGGAGATGACATCTCCTCTAGTCTCTCGCCTTCACATCTCGTTGCCTAACTTCTTGCCTTCATTCTTTTATTTGAAAACGTTTATTTTCAAAATGTGCAGGTTCAGCAAAGTCTGAGATCTGTCTCGTGAATGACATATGACACAGAAAGGAGCATTTGTTTTATCCAGGGGTAGTCAATCCAATAATGCATTAAGCCCTCTTAAATAATATGATATTGTCGACAAAATAAAGATCCCAGACCTGCCCCTAACGATGTCCATGCTGTTAATTGCCACAGCGGCAGGCTTGCTCCTGTGGTTTATCCTCCTTTACATGGAGCCACCATGTTAAGTTAAGCCAAAAACACGAGCAACTTTGCAGTTGATTTTGGCTGCCTGAAACTAAAGTATCACTACTTCTGCTAGTCTTAACAAAAGTTTTATTTCGACCAGAGAAAACTGCAGATGCACAGCGCTCAGCGACAGAATATGTGCAATCAAGTAGAAGCGAGAAGAGGTGGTTGAATTATCAGCCCTGTTGAGTGGAGGGTCTATCCTTCCCTGACTCGTCATCAATACCAGCCACTCAGGGCTGGCATAATGTAATATCAATTTGATCTTCTGTCTAGGAGGTCACACAGGGGGTGTTCCCTGTGTGACCTTTCATTAGACATGAAACTAATTCTAAAAAACATGAGACAGATTCTCCAGGATATCCTGCGCATGAGCATGAGCTGTTTAGATTTTTTTATTAAGTTCATATAGCTGCAATAAGGACCAGAGTCTCACATACACGCTTATACAGGCTAATATTTTCATTTTCATGAAAAATAACTCTTTAATTCCCTATTGGAATGAAAGCTAGCTTATCTGAGACCCAACACTACAGTGCAACTAGTCTAGGCCTTGTTGTTAAATATTACTTCAGGAGGAGCTGACTTAATTATGTTTCCTGTTTCTTTGGTTTTTCTTAGTAGAGTATGGTCTGTTTGATGCGTGCAGTCTAATAGGCTGTGACTGCCATGGTCACAGTCATACTGTTGTCTTGAGGTTCAACCATACACATTTGAAGACACTTTTTCTGTGAATTCAAATCCACCATCTTGTAACTTCCAGTCCCAGAAAGCAACCAGAGATTAATGCTATTGGCTGAAAGGGCAGCGAGGGCGGTCTTCACTCAGCCCTAGAAGCATACCCTTTAAACTAGCCATTGAAAACAAAGTAATTATGAAAATGTTTACTAAGGTAATAAAATCAAATGTAATGTCCGGCCAAAACCGCATGTTCGTTTTTCTGCAACCAGCAAGAGGGAAATAGAGACATCGGCTGGGCCATTAATGAGAACTACAGGGGAAACAGCGCTTCCTTATTGACCTTATTTAAAAAAAAAGAAAAAAAAAAAAAGATGCTTGCCGCCATAAACAACAACAAAATCAACAAGAGAGCACATCGCCAACATGTACATCAAAACTTGAGAATTTGACTTATGTCATTCATTACATAGTAAGATTAAAGCTCCAGAGCAACTAATATATGAGCGCAATGTTCTTATCCTTTCAGAATAATGCCTGTTTCTCATAAAAGAATGGAGACTGCACTTGTTGTAATCACAGTCTCTCTTCTGCTTACTCTCCCTTTGTCCCCATTTGCTATCATTGTCTCTTCTTGTCTGTCAACTCCCATAAATAGTTGCATGGTAATGAGGGATATGTACACTTGCTCAGAGAGAATGGATGATTGATGTGGACGTTAAACACGATGTAGAAAACGATTTGTTTTCTACATTACATTTCTGCTTTGTAAACTAATATGGTAGTGACAATAGGATTTTCTTCTTGTATATGTACCGGTATACCGTACATGTGAATGCATGCGGGTGTGTATACGGTGTGTATCCAGGGGTCCTTGAGGGGGTTCCAGGCCCCCCCAGCTAAATTAGTTCATATACACCCAGCCAAACACTTATTCATTTGGGGGTCCTTGACACGAAAAGGTTTGAGAGCCATTGGGTGCATGTGTGCCTCTTCTCCTTTTATAGAAAAAAAAAGATCTCTACCATTCTACTCCGATTGACAAACGTGTTGTGAGTCACTCTGTCGCAACTGAAGATCCTGAAATACATCTGTCTTCCAAGTTCTATTTCTCACGCTGTCCAATGTCCATTATCTTAACGTACTGTTGCTGAGAGTGAAAACTTTTTCAATAACTTGAACGGAGGAGCCACAGTACTATGTGCTAACTACAGTACTAGAGGTGAAGTAGCACTCACTGGAGCACTCACTGATCTATAATAAACGTGAACAGTTTATCATCAGAAACTGAATAAGAATCCTCTTAATGCAAGGTATGTTTGCAGACACAGTATAATGAATTTGTTTCTGTGAGATTGGTGCATTACGCTATTCTGGAGAAAACCTTCGAAAGAAATTGCAGATCTACAAGCTCACAAGCTTGTTGTGGGGTTGTAGATCCACTATTTTCAGATATTTAATGTAGAGCAAAAAGAGAAAGGTCACACAAATAGAGCTCTGAGAGACCCCGGTCAACCAAGTATAGGGTTTAAGTGCTTATGGCAACAGTACATACTAGATCAGTGGATGTACCTTAAAGAAAATATGTCAGAAGAAGCATGTGTGTGTGTGTGTGTGTGTGTGTGTGTGTGTGTGTGTGTGTGTGTGTGTGTGTGTGTGTGTGTGTGTGTGTGTGTGTGTGTGTGTGTGTGTGTGTGTGTGTGTGTGTGCGTGCGTGCGTGCGTGCGTGCGTGACAAGAGTCACCATGATCTCCCAGTACTCACACACCACATCTGTGGTGGAGATGAATGCAAGACGAATGCAACCAGTACATACTGTATGGGCCTAGTGAGGAGGATCCAGGTTCGAATGTGACCCCCGAATTGAAAAATAAAAAAAAGAATAGGGGCTGTCTCTCAGAGCTCGCTGTATGCTGCTGGAGGAGAGAGGGGGGGGGGGGGGGGGGGGGGGGCGTGCAATGATGGGTCTGCTACACGCAGGAGGAAGTGCTATAGCCTGAAACTGCACAGTCCTCTCTGTGGATTCTAACTTCCCCATCTCATGTCTAAACACCGGCCTCTTGTGAAACCTTCTGAACTTTGTAACTCACAACCGCTGCCTTTCCTGCTTCTTGTTGCTACCCTGCCCCCCCACCCCCACCCCCACCCCAGAGGCACTGTGGGGGGGAATTGCCCATGGCTTTTCATCAAACTGGGGCTACTGCACTGAGACACCACTCAACCCTTTTAATACAGTACAGAAAAAGGATATGATCTGTTGTTCAAACACCACTATCATGTCATCTCTGTTCCCTGTTTTCTGCATCTCCATTTACTGTGTGCAATTTATCAGCCCACGTTCCAGACCTCTATTAAATTGACTGCTGAGTGCTGAGCAAAGTATACAGCAATGCAATAAATGCATATTTCTTTGTTGTGAGACTTTATAATGACATGGTGTGATCTGTGAAAAAAAGGAAACTGTGACAAGGACTCAGTCTACGATCTCCTGCTGTTGAGAAGGAACAACATTCACACCCTCCTACCAGTGAGTGACATATATCAAATGTGAATAATTATAAAAAAGAGCATGACAATTTCGCTCAGAATTGAAATCACTAAACTGCAAGGAAAGAGATGAGTTTAAAGCTAAGCATTTATCAGTGCTACTGGACAGCTGGAAATTCATGTAAATCATCACAGAGGTCAAAGGGGAGAGGGATCCCTCCAGAAAGTGTAAGCATAGGCTCCAAAACAAAGTTTTCTTTGACAGCTTTGAAAGCAAGCAGATGGGGGACATAGTCACAGCTCCATCACCCGGTTGTAAGGAGTGTTCACCCATTCTACAACAGCAGAGTCAGAGTGCAAGATAGATTACAGAGGTGTATTACCGTACCATTGTGCTGGTGGTGTGTGCGTAGACCTAGCGCTGGTAGGGTAGACCTCTCCTCCCAAGGTCCTTTCTCGAGGTGTCCAGAGTGCACACGTACACTGTATGCGCAGGTGTGTACGTGTATGCAGGGCTACCATTAACACCATAGGCTGGTTCTTTTACGGATTACGGCCATCACAGAGAGGAAGTCTCCAGACAGACTGTAGCACGGAGAGCAACACAGAGTCAACACAGGGACAGCAGTGACCTACAAGACTCTGACATCCACTGCAACACTCAAACCAGCTTCCTCATCCTCCCACAGCCTCGCAACCTGAAACAAGAACTGATCTGTCATACAAGCACAAGACGACACAATCCACACACAGTGCTCTCTCACAGTGCTCTCTCTCTCTCACACACACACACACACACACACACACACACACACACACACACACACACACACACACACACACACACACACACACACACACACACCGGCACAGCACGCACGCATGTGCACTGCATTATGGTTGCTACTTCTGTACTGTAATATTCAGCTATCAAGGTGATCGTGTACTGTACTGTAGTGTAAACTTAAATACAGGTGCCTTTTACTGTGCATTGTATTAGAATAATAATAGTTTGTTTCCAAGTACAACACAGAATGACCTAAGCGGCTCATTACACTGCAGCACCTGTGTCAGCAGAGTAAACGTTATGTTGTAATAACTCAATCCAGATAATCTAGTAAACAACAGAATGGTGTTGATGGTAACAACCAACCCAAGTGCTCATTATCTTAAATCTGTTTCCAAAGGATGGCGTCTCGTTGGTGAGTTGCCTGCTCCACCCAGGCTGTGGTTAAAAGGGCCTCTCATCTTTGCCATCTGTGGAGAGGCTGCTGGATCCTACGCCCATAAGAACTGACACTTTCGCAAGGTGGCTCCCAGCCTGAGACTTGGCAGATAAACACCAGATAAAGAGACACAGGTTGAACAGAAATGTCAAAGTGAAACTATAGACTTTCTCACTGGTGGAAACGGAATTAGAATAACGAAAATATTGCATTCAAAAAGTATTTGTATATCTCATAATGTATTTCTGTCTTTTGTTTTGATACCTTGTTTTTTACCGCTTCCAAGGCCTAATTAATCTATAATGTCATGTGTGTAATTTTGTCTAGCATACCGTAGTAGAACAATTAAGTTGAAAGATATTTTCAAACATTTTAGTATAGGCCACTAGGGTGCTTCTGGAAAAACATAATTGAAAATGCCCAAACCAACATCTTCTTATTTGTCTCTGATCCTGAGATATGGCTGAATGCATCATTTTGACGTTGCCCTTTGGCCCTTTTGACTCAAAAGTTAACCATCTTTTCAGGGCAGCCAACTGATCTTTAACACCAAGTTTAACAAAACTCCCTCCGTTCTCAAGTTTTTCTGTTCAGACAGACATACACACAGACAGATAGGACAGACTACAATACCCTGTAGGCTACACATGCAAGCAGGAAGCACTTATAAAAACCTCCCACCTTTACGAGTTCATGCAAGTGTATGAACACACACAGACACACACCTATACACACGCACGAACATGCACGCGCGCACGCGCACACACACACACACACACACGCCACACACTGATTATAATACTATTGCTGAGTCACTGAAACTTTACGCACTGCTGTTGCTGACGCTTTCGTTCAGCTATGATTAGTCACAGGGGGCATATAGACAAACATGCACAACCTAATTTGGGCAAAAAATATCCCCAATTCCTGTTCATCTTTTCCGCAATGACATCTGTCAGATACAGAAATAGCAATTATTCATTTCCTTTTCCATCAAGGTCGCAATTTTACAATGCTATGGTCTGGTCCATGACATATCCAACAGATCAATGACAACAAAACATTTGTAAAAGGGACAATGAAAAGGACCCCAAAATTCTCTTTTTACTTTTAAATCAACAATACACTATATTTATTTACTTTAGTATTTTGTTTAAAAAAGTTGTACATGGGATGACACATTTATTTATTTTCTATAGTATTCAACAGCATACAGTACATGTCTGTCATAATTAGCAGACGTGCGAAAACCACAAACAAGACTGTCCCTCTTCTTTGCTCAGATAAAATAGGCTCAAAGGCTCAACCTTTACTATAGGTCCAGGTAGATACAGATAGCTCACAAAAGAGACAATATTTGCCTTACATATTAAGACACATAAAAGATTACTTTCAGTTGTAATCTGGATCACTTATTAACACAAAAAAGGTAAGTGTCTACTGTAATCTAGTGATTGTGAAGACTTAACTGTTTTGGTAAACCAATCACTTCTGTTGTGCTGGAAAATAAAACAATACATCCCACATTATGTAACTGTCTACTTTGAATAGTAAATACCTCAAGGTCTGCGCTTTCAGACTACAAGATAAAGTTACCGGTATACCGGTACTCTAATTGGCATTCAGTGGAGCTGTACTACATTAAACAAGTAACATTGCATGTTTAAAAAGGCTCAAATTCACCTTCCCTTCTAACTAATTCAAGGCACAACTGTAACCATTATTACACCCAATCGTTGCATGTTACATGAAAATGAGAACACAGAACAAAAATGACAACAAATAGCAATGTAATAGCACCATTCTGAACCAAAGCACCACAATGAAAATGAATAACAATGCTGCTGACATTGTGTGTTTTCTAGTGTTACATAGAGCTGCTTTCAGCTACAGTATGAACAGTGTGGATGAGTGTGAAGAAGCCAGGTCATAATTAATATACACACCCTCTGGACTTAGTTGATTGACTCTGTACCCCTCTACACCAAACATCTTCTCCAAAAATAGACGATCTACAAGCTCACAATGCATCACAATTCTATTTTCAGTGAATATTGACCCCCCCAAATAGGGATGCTAGGGCTCAAGTGGTTAAAACATGATGGTGACGTTGGATTTGATACGTTTATCAGAGCTTCAGGCAGAGGGCTCCACAAACTGCAGGGTTTTGTCAGGATGGAAAGACCTCTGAGACAGATTTAGGCTCTATGCTATAAATGTGGCAAAGTATAGTTTAGCCTAAAAAGAAATCTATCAATAAAATCAATATATATCTCTGGGCTACCATACCTATTCACTGTGAGGGGTTATGGGCCTGAGGGAATACAACCAGGGACTGTCATTCATACGGATTACTGATCTCACGTCACTGGGCAGGTCATACGAGTGACCATATAGCTTAAAAGGCTATCCTTAAAGACAAAAAAGCGGAACAGAAGAATCAAAATTTAAACCCTTCGTGACACAGACTGGATTGAATAACCTGTAAAATTGCAAGATTGCATGTGGTTTCTTAGTTAATGCTGACACAGCTGTGAAAAAATCAGATGTGCCACAAAAGTACAAAACAAAACAAAAAATCTGTTCTTTAGCGGCAGTGTAAATCCAGCTTCAGATTACCACTCCTACTATAAAGTGCTTTTTGAATACAGTAGGGCCAGATGTCATTATCTCCTCAGTGGACTTGTTCCCTGCCTGTCAGAGGCCAGTCACTGTGCCATACTGGTTGCTGTGCTGTGAGTTTCCACTCACAGTAAAGATTACTAGCACTATAGTGCCTGACCATGTGGCACATACTGTAAGTCCCAGTAAATGAACAGCAAGGCATGTGCCGAGGCATTTTCTGATACCACCCGTTGAAGCGCCTTGCAGGCAAACACAGTAGAAGGCCATGGCAAAGGACAACAGCCTGATCTGAAAATGTCCAAGCAAGTGAGTGTTGCCTTTGCACATAATAACAAGCAAGGTAGTGTCTCTGGTTTGCCCATGTAGCATTAATGGAGCAGTAAGTACTATAGTAATGCAGAGGTGATGAGGTTTAAGTGAATGAATGAGCGACCGTGTCGTAGTGTTTCCAGCAAAATGGCAAGACTATGGCAGATTCACTGCAGTGAATATAGAAAGACAGACAGACAGAAAGACAGACAGACAGACAGACAGACAGACAGACAGACAGACAGACAGACAGACAGACAGACAGACAGACAGACAGACAGACAGACAGACAGACAGACAGACAGACAGACAAACAGACAGACAGACAGACAGACAGACAGACAGGGCCATGGTTTATACTCAGAGCTCAAGTCAAAACATGTTAGCACAATGTAAAAGACAGGCTGTCCTCTGACTGCTCGGACGTTGTGCAAATCACACTGCTCACCCTTCAGACTGAACATCTGTGAGGATGGTTGAAGATGTTGATGAGACGCAATAGCTTTGAAATATAATGTGGTCAAGTAATGTGGTCAGAAAACATAGATACAAATCCTTTTCATTTTTACTAACGTATTCCTTTTCAAGGGCAAAGTTATATGGAAAATGACATTTCTAAAAACAAGAGTGTTGTAGACATACACAGACACAATGCCTGCTAATATACATACAGGTTTGATAATTCACTATAACTGTTTGGGCCACTCCAGCAAAGAGACTACTAGAGGAAGTCAAGTGATTGAGTACAGTGACCAGTCCTGTGGCCATGATAAAATGTAGTAGCACCATAATATTTCATTAGAGGGATAGTATACTATCGAGAGAGCGAGAGACAAAGACAAAGAGAGATGCTGGTAGTGGGAGAGAGTAATATCAAATCACTAGTACAGAACAGGATCAAAACTGATATCTCTCTTTTCTTTATTTCTCTCTCACCTTCCTCTCTCTCTTTCTCAGCCTCTTTCTCTTTCTATCTTTCCAAGCAGCAGCCTTCTCTCCTGTGGAATGTCTACCTCAGCTCAGGCTGGTCCACTAGAGCTCAGTTCTGGGGCCTGGGTTCGCCTCCAACTTCAGGATTAGGCCCATCAGGATAATCATGGGACCAGATGGAGTTCTCTGGATGACAGTGTCCCTAGTCCGTCTTGCATTATTGTTAGAAGTTCTATATGGGCCGCTGATTTAAGATCCATTGGTAGAGTTTTGGACAGGTGTGAGTTGTGTACTGAGCCCGAGGAGGGAGGCTGTGAGTTTGTGGATCACCGGACATTGTGAGTTTGTGGATCACCAGATCAATGTCCCTGGCAGGTCTTGCAGCACATCTGTCTGAAGTAAGGCCGGCTGCAGAACTTAAACCTGAGCACCAGGGGGCAGTAGGCCACAGTGTTCACATCTTTACACTCTGCAAGGACAAACAAAACAATAATGGATCAAAGCCGTTTCCTTTGTTTCATTAGAAACTTGTAGATCTGGATTGATTGATTGATTGATTGATTATTTTATTAGACAAAAATTGAGAACAGTACAAGTATAACCCTAACCCAATACAATTGAAATGTAGTACAGTTAAACACCCTGCCTAAAAGGAACATCCCAAATAAGACCTTTTACGGTCTTTTTTACGTTGGAAGCCCTCAGTATTTAATTCATGGACATAATAAATAGCAAGCAAAGAAAACATTCAATAATATCGCAGTTATAAAAACACTATGAGTTTTCAGGGCAGTTTTGAAGGATGCCAGCGAGCTACATGTTTTAAGGGAGGTAGTCAAGGAATTCCACACCCAGGGTGCAGTGTTGTAGAAGGAGAATTTACCCATATTTGTCTTATGGGTTTGTATTATCAGATCATTGTGTGTGCTCCCTCTGGTGTTGTGGCTGTGGGTGTCGCTAACTTTTTGGAGATGTTTAGTCAGATATGCGGGTACTGAGGGGATGGAGGGCAGATTTGCATTGAAAATTTTGAAAGTCAATCCCATTTTTTGTTGTTTAACCCTGTCTTCAACGCTGAGCCAACTTAGGCTAGCAAAATGTGTGGGAGAAACATGGGTCATGGGCCCCAGGTCGAGAAGTAGCCGAATCAGTTTGTTTTGGGAGGTTTGGAGCTTAGTCTTTAGTGGTTTTTTGATGTTGGAGTACCAAATGAGGTGCAAGCGTAGTCAAAGTGGGACTTACTGGTACTTTAAAAACACTTCGAAAGAAATGTAATTTAATTGTTTTTCTGATTGGGTGCTGCGGCCAAATACATTGGGGGCCTTTGAAATTAAGAATTGTTTTGAGAAGCACTGGGTTATTAGGTTGATTACTGACCTTCTGGGTTGTCTGTGCTGACTGGCAGACTGAGGTCACATTTACTCTTGCACTGCTGCATGACCGCTGGCCTCTGGTGCTCCATACACTCACTGGACGGCTGGCCAGTGTGAGTCAGACACTGCACAGAACGCATCTCCTGGCCCAGGCCACACTTCGCAGAACACTGTCACATGCACGCATGCATGCATGCGTGCACACACACACACACACACACACACACACACACACACACACACACACACACATGAACCTCATGAACACACGTCCCTGGTTCTGGTGACATTGTCCTTCTAATGCTTGAATCAAGCAACTTTAAAACTGTCTGGGGGCAGACAAAAAGGTTAAAACGAGCCCAAGGTTTTAAGGTGAAAATACCCCTTTAACTGCAATACGTATAAATAAGTGAATGCCAATTAATATATATATACATGTCAGTCTAACCTATAGACAATACATGTCAGTGACAGTTGCCATATTTTGCCAAAGAAATAAGCAAACTGAGCAACTAGGCTCAGTTTTACTACTTTACATTTACATTTACATTTGAAAATAGCAGATCAGCAAGCTAATTCCGTCCTGCCGCAGAGGGCGAGGATGCGCGGTCGCACAGTAGTTGCCTCTGCGCGAGGTCGCTTTTCACCCTTAGGCGTCTTATTGGTAGTATTATAATTGCTAAAGGGAGATAAATAGGATTTATACTGGACATAAGTCAGGCTTTACTCAGCTAGCATTCAGTCTGTGTAGCCTTACCTCTCCCCAGGGTCCTGTTATCCAGTGAGGCGGGGGACAGCGCTGCAGGTTACAGCGCACCCTGTTGGTAGGGCGGGTTTGCTTAGAGCACTCGACCTCTGGCAGAGTGTCCCCACTGTCCCCACCCTTACACAGGATCACACGATGCCTGTAGCCAGGACCACAGCTAGGGGTGCACTAGAGAAACACAATGGAGGGGACAGGGAGAGAAAACATTAGGCCTGCCACACCTGTCGCAGTGATCGTTCAATTGATTACTTTTCTGATTACCTAATCGAATAATCGAGAGCCTCCTTTTTTGTTTAAAATGTTTAACAAATCAGGTCATTTATTTTATACTTCGTTAAAGTGTTTTGCAAAAGTAGTGAGCAATAGCAATAGTTCAATTGTTTTATTAAATAATATTTTTTTTTGTAATAATCGTTTAAAGTGATTAGTTGGATTAACTGTTGCACCACTAGAAAACATGTACCGTAGTAAGGGAGAGGGTCAGGAGGGGACAGAGAGGGATAACATGGAGGGTGTGTGAGGTGAGGAATGGATGGGCTGGCTCACTGCAGATACAGGCAAAAATTCATAATCCTTCCAGTAGGTGGCAGCAGTTTTATTTATGTGGAAAGCAGACAGACTGCTTAGTTCCAGTAAATCAGCTGGACATGATTCTTATCCTGCTCTTGCCAAGTAAGCAGAATTTCATTTAAAAAGCGTGCTTTCCCTTTCGAAGATGCAATTCATTACGGTCTCATTCTTTCAATTAAGTGAACAAAGTTTAGCCCCGGGTTTAGAGTGGGGCTCATGGGAGTGGAGGATAAAGACCTGCCAGCTTCCTGTTCTAAAGAGGAACAAATGCATTGGTGAGCATTTGTGAACTAGACATCCTACAAAATGCACCAAACTCTACAAATGCACAGCTACACTTGAGGCAAAAATATGTGGAGAAAAGAATCTGATGACCTTGAAGCTCCCATGGACCTCTTCAACTATGGGTCAGGATTAAAATAGATCATGGGCCAGTTTCTGGTGGAAGTTCCCATGTGACAAGAGTTATAAAATGCTTTCATGCACTGGTATACCAGTGCCAAGACCTTTTTTTATCCCCATCTCTTGGCCTTGAAAAGTTCTATATGATGTATAGGTCTGCTTCGTGCTCCTACTGTGCATTCCATCGGTAAGGTGTTCTTTATGTCAGGCAGCAGATGTCTGTATTAGCAATGTTCAAATGCAGGGGTCTTCAACGTTATCAGGCCAAGGACCCCTTAGTTGAGTGAGGGACCCCCACAACCTTTTCATAGATTCCATATAGTTTCATCGTTTAACAGCACAATCATCAGTGTATTTTGGATTCATGTCAATTTGTGTTTCCAGATATTTAACAACTTGAGCCGTCATTACCTAATAAACTTGACCTTTTATTCTGTACTTAGTCTGCTTTTTTTCCCTCTTCACCAAACCTCTTTGCCGAAAATAGCCAATCTACAAGCTCACAACGCCTCACAGCGTGAGGCGTTGTCAGCTTGTAGATCTGCTATTTTTAGCTACAGTTCTAGGGTTCAAGTTGTTAATATAAAAAGGATTGGAAGATTTGGAGGACCCCTTGTAGTAACTCTGAGGACCCCGACCCCCTGTTGAAGACCACTGTTCAAATGGAAAAGAAGAACATGGTGGTGCCAAGTTAGAGGAGGGGGAGGGGGCGGGGTGGGTCGTACTTTCAGGCACCAGTTATAAAAATGGATTGTTACTAGTAGTACATACTCCTTCTGAAGTCCAAACTTGTTTTTATTTTTTATTTTTGGAAAGTGTGGTGATAACTACATTGTGACATCATTCAGAACTTGAACTTATGGGATTATTTTGTTCCCAGACGCTTCGCACCCGCCAGATCTCCTGACTGTCGAAACTACTTCAGACAGCCCGAAACTATCTTTTTTTCAGACGTTGGAACCTTGACCTTTAGATGTCTGCTCAATTTCTCTTTTTCAACATTGCAACACCCCGATAGTATTCCCTGCAGTGAAAATGAGGAACAATGCAGGGGAAAAGGATGATGAGCAACATGAGGAAGAAGCTGCTGTGGAAATGAGGAACGATACAGAGCAGATGCATGGTGAGCAACTTGAGCAACACCACTCTGTGGTTGCACAGTAATTAAGAAGGAATAAAACAAATGCAACACAGATACATGGGGACAGACTTCTGTATTAACTACTTACACCAGCGATTCCCAACCTGTAGGCCAGGGATCACTGGTGGCAAAACACTAACATTTTATTAGTGTGGTTGCAACCACACTATAGTACTTGACCGACTTTATTCTATCCTCCTCCTTTTTTTTGCCGCGCTACTCCTCTCACAGTTTTGATGGCAGTGGCACGCACATGGGCCATATGTCAAATCGACCGGCTTCATCGGGACACGCATACGTGCTATTTTGCTAAGAGATACATTATATATAGTTTTATATATAGTATATCATTTATATACATTTATTCATTAATTAATTTTCTCTAAAGACTTAAAAATGTACTTTTCCCAAATATGGAGATGGCTGACATCATAGACCACATGAGACTACATTTATTAGCGAATACATTTTTCCCCCATCTAACTATTAATTTCATCTCCAAATTTGGAGATGAGCATGGTGAGATCCACAAAGGTATCAGCTGCTTGCTGAAACGATGCCCAAATTTGTAGATTGCACAACTGGACGTCAATGGTGACTGTTCTGCCCAACGGGCCCGGGCTGGATGACTTGAATGGGGAAAATTCAAATGGTCTTTTCTTCTTGTGTTGCGATGCGGGCTGAGCTTGTAGATTTGTTTTTGCTGAATGTTCACCCCAGACTAGGGATGATAGGGTCCATATGGTTAATCACCACAGCACAGTGGTCCCTTACCTCTGACCAGTCTAGGGCCAACCACTCGGGGGGGCAGGTCTGATTGTTGCAGGGCTCAGTGAAGGAGGGCCGCGGTTCCGTGCACGTAGAGTCATCCTGGACCTTCTCCTCTGTGGCGGAGATCTTTCTTTTACACAGCACGTCACGCGTCTGCAGCCCCCCATTGCAGCTGCGGCTGCAGTCGGACCACTCCCCCGTCCACCAACTGAGAAGAAGCACACAGAGGGAAGCCAGGTGGTTATTTGTTTTGACCCCAGCTTAATTCTTCACTTAAGGAACGTGCGTGATTCCAATAGTGGTATGGAAACTCCAGTAGTAAGCTAGACCGCCGGACCCACAGGCATTCACAGGGAGGAAGCATCGAGTACAAAAGCATGTGTGTGTACATACTTGCAGAGGACAGTGGGTTACGCACACACAAAGACACACAACACACACAAAGACAGCCAAATAGCGTGCAAACATTGTACCGGTAGATGCACACAAGTGAGCAAACGTAAATACAAACATATGACGATGTGACCTCAGATCACATAAATCACTTCTACGAGAGACTTCTACCATTTAACTCTGAGAGAGTGAACCATTTGGGTCCAAATGTTTAATTAAAATTCTCAGTTAAATTAAAACTGAGGATAGTTTGAGATCTACTCACGTTGGGGAGCATGGCTCAGAGTTGCAGGCTCTTTTCTTGTCTTTGGGTTTGTTCTTCTTGTCACAGGAGTGGTTGTAGACCACAGAGTGGTCTGCCTGCTTCTTACAAACCACCTGCTGCACCTGCACACCTGGGGATGCCAGATACAAACACACAATAAAAATATACTTGAGCAATGAAAAGTTTATATATTTATTGACTTATTTTTAAAGACGGGTTTCATTGCATTACATTGTTTTTTATTAACGCAATGAAAATAACTCCCGCGGCCAGAAAAGCAAACCCCCAAGATGAGAAAAGAGCTTGCACACGCTGGTGCTGCTCGCCAACGCACACAGCAGTCAAACCAATGGTCTCTTGTAGATTACATTAGAGTTGAGCTGACTTCATCGTGCACGTTAATGTTTATGTGTGCTTAATTGCGCGTATCAATGTTTATGCACAAAGTCTTGATGGGAAATGACACGAAGGATGGCATGGAGAGTCACGCTATTTTCAGTTCGCAACTCCATCATCATACAATAAAGAATAAACCAGGCTTAAATTGCAGATGATCATTGAGAATACACACGTGTAACACTAGCTGTGCACAGGGTTTTTCTGCACATTAGTCATTAGTGAGTGAATTGGCTTTGGACGGGGGTGAGCGGGTTCTTATCGGGCACAGCAGCTTTGGATCATTAACACTAGTAGAGAGAGGGCCGTTGTCATCAAAGCAAGGCCTCATGGTCTAGCTTCTCAAATGCCTGATGGTTTCAACCACCCGCTCTAGTCTTCCAGCGTTGAACATTCCATTCCCGTGGTTATTCCCTGGGTTCATGTTACTCTACAAACCAGTACAGAGCCACGCAGGGATTTAGATTGTGTGTTTTCATGTGCCACTGTGTGTGTACAGTATGTTAGTTTACGTGTGTGTGTGTGTGTGTGTGTGTGTGTGTGTGTGTGTGTGTGTGTGTGTGTGTGTGTGTGTGTGTGTGTGCATACAGTGTACCTCCAGCGCAGAGGGCTGAGCAGCGGGACCAGGAGGTGTAGTACCATGCATAACCACTAAGAGGATCCCTGCTGACTGGAGGGTTGAAGCGGTAGTGAATTCCTGGGTTCTGCTCCCTAACCAGGACCTACGAACACACACGTGCACACACAAACACACACATACACACACACACACACACACACACACACACACACACACACACACACACACACACACACACACACACACACACACACACACACACACACACACACGTAAACGACAACTATGTTATTTATACAATACATAAAAATACAATGTTTCGTTGTCATGTGCATTACCCCTGCCCAATGTCCCTTTGGAGTAGTCATTCAAGGATTGGTCTGCGACGTCATCGTTTCATACAGCAGTGCTTTCATCGGCTATACTTACGATGGAATATGCTAGCTAGGCTACACTTTGCAATAATTCATTATATCATTATCATTACTGTACTATTCTTCGTTATCTCTTCACATCATCTCACCTGGTGCTCTATGATCATTCATCAGCTGAACTAGACCCGCTCTTCCACAGGCATGGCCCCACTCCACTCCACCCCACCCCACCCCACACACTTTTGTCAGGTTTTCCACTACAGGGAACTGGGTATAGTGGTGTGAAAGTGGTACTAAACGGGGTACTAAAAAGTATCCACTATTGAGAGAGAGGGTCCAAGCTTGGCTAAGCGGACATATCTATCGTCGCGAGTCGCAATAAACAACGGCCATCCGTTATTTTATATAGATCTTTATATGGATCTTCTCAGTGAGATGTCTCCAGTTTGTATTTGTAACTGCTTGTGTTGAATGGGGGAAATAATCTCTGCCGTGTTTGTGTTTGTTCTGGGCTGGCAGTCTAGCCGATCTACAAGCTCACAAGCGTCGCGTTGTGAGCTTGTAGATCCAAATGGACCCAGTGCTACAGAACCCATTAGATCCAGCCGTTCCTTAAACACATAACATGAATAATAATAGAGTGCTGTAGGGGGCAGGTCTTCAGCGATTATTTTTGTCTAGTTTGGGGACTCAGGTTTAGTGTCTTTATTGTGTTTTGCTCAGTAACAGGACAGCTAGAGTATACTAGCTCTGCTAACCTCCATATTCTAGCTTGCTTCTTTGTGTAGTTTGGCCAATAAAGTTATTATTTGACCATGTTCACCCCGACGTTAGTCGTCGCTATAGTTGTAAAGACTTGATGAAGACCTGTGTGAGTGTGTGGCATCTAAAACGTTGTCCACCACATCCACATCTCTAAAAATAATTAGTTAGCGTCTCCTTTGTGTTTACAGATCCATTTGTTGAAGAAAGGGCTGTTGATTTCTTTCGGGAGTGGAGGGGAGGAGGGTAGCGGGAGGGGATACTGTACTGTAGTGAAAAAACTAGATATGAAAATGTGGTGTGTTGTGTTGTGGTGCGGTGTCGTGTCGTGCCGTGTCGTGTAGAGTCGGGCTAAAAGCTGCTGTGGAAAAACGACTTAGGTGTATGCAAGTGCATGCATAGAACAACAACATACATGTTTTTTTTTGTTTGCCGCAAGGCCACACTCCACACATCATCCATGATGTCACATTCTGCCTCTTACCAGTAACTTTGGCCAAATGGAAAAGCAATATATATATAGCCGATATTATACATACTATGCAGTGCAAAAGCAACATTACACAGCCCTGGGCAGGCTATCTGGCCGGACGGAGATATGTTCTCCACAGAGCGCCCCTTTCTAGTTGATCTCTAGGAAGACTTATGACGCTTAGGATGCATTAACATGGTGGTTTGATTAGTTCATGTTTTATTTGTGCTAAACATCCATTCTTACCATGACTATGAGTGTTATGTTAGTGGGTCCCAGGGCCTCTAAGGTTTCTGGCTCGTCGGTGGGCCGTCGATAGTGGAAGGTGGTCCCTGCGATCTCAAACCTTCGGGGCGTGTCGATGGTCAGCTTCCCATTGATAAAGTACTGGTCTCCTTTACTCTTCAGCACTGGGACACGAGCAGGATGGAAAAGAGATTGAAGCAAAGCGATGGAACAAATGAACAATGAGTGATTCCACTTGTCCTAGTTTTGTGTTGCCAGTTGAAACCAGGAGCATTGACATTCAATTGTTCCTCAAGGATGACATAAACACAGACAATCCTAACCATTTCTGTGGAAATCAAAGAGGAATACACTTCAGACCTAATTAGATGTCATCGTGATATAATTATGAAGGTACCTGTGACATCTTCTGTCACTTGAAGTGTCCATATTAAAAGCTAAGGAAGACAGTGTAACTTAATGAGCTCCTACCCAGGTAGTTGAGGGACACGTTGAGCTCCTGTATGTGGATGAACACTGATCCTTTAGGAATTCTGACCACCTCCTCATAACCTGAAACGCGTGCACGCAAAAACGCACAAGCACACCCACGCACACACACACACACACACACACACACACACACACACACACACACACACACACACACACACACACACACACACACACACACACACACACACACACACACACACACACACACACTGTTCAATTTGTATACTCTTCAATGTTTAAATGGGATTTTACTGTGTATGTACACAGAAAGACAGAGAAGAAGGCAAGGTAAAGGAGGTTTACATATGGGAAAGCAGGGAGTAAATGTATATTCCAACCACATTCCTGGGCAGCAGGTCTCGGCGGCTCAGATCAGTGCTAGAGAGAGAGAGCTAAAACGTACTAGAGACCATCAGCTTTGTCTCCTCTCCCTCTCCCCTTTCCTCGGTTTTGACTCTTTCGTCCCTTCTTTTTCGAACACTCATCTCTCCCTCTAGCCTCTCCTCTCTCTCTTGTCTTCTCTGGGTCCGGCCGGGCCGTGTGGCCGGCCAGCCAGCTGGTCATCCAGCCAAGCACTGCAGCCCTGTAAATAACTTCAGCCTCGTTAGGAGGAGGAACGGTGGAGGAGGTGGGCGGGGTAGAGAGAAATACAATAATTCCTTCCAGTGCTGTGACCGCAGAGGAAAGGAGAGGCTTGGCCCCTGACCTTTCCATGGAGCTCTGGAGCGGCTGGGCTAACCCAGTTCTGGGCCGAGGTTTCTAGACACAGAGAGAGGGGGGGTTTGGAAGAACAGCAGAACTGAGTCTGAGGTTTTTGGCCACCCGGCCTGGCCTGGGAAGAGGCGCGAGAGAGAGACAGAGGCAGATAGATAAAGAGAGAGAGAGAGAGAAGAAAAGGAAGGGAGGGAGATGTTCCTCTGTTAACAATCAGGGTCTGTGTGGTAAATAGAGAGCCAGGGATCTACAAACCCCCGGCCCTTGACCCTCCAGTAACCCTCCACGCCTGCCAGAGTCACAGACTGGATGGACACGCGGTGATTGAGCAAGAGACCACTCACTTAATAATAACACCGTCCGTCACATCATGCTGTTAAAGAAACCTATACGTACAGTAAATCAATAGGTGTCCTGGAGAACAAATCTATGTCCAGAAATGACCCCTTTGTTTCTGGAATTCAAAAGCATGAGTTGATTTTCCAATGGAAAACTGTGCATTTTTGACATTTTATGGTGCATTTCTAGTGGTTTGGCCTGGTCTGATGGCCATAAAGCACTTGCTCTATGTGATAGGCTATGTGTTAGCTGAGAATTGACAGCATTGGAGATACTCTGATGATATAATATAACTCAATTAAAACCATAAACATATATTATATCATTATGGTTTTGACTTGAGTTGCTCTGAGCTATTGACAAGCCCCACCTCAGAGCTGTTGGCTTAATGCTTACATGGGAGAGCTGCTGTAGACATGACTACACTGAAGGACTCCAACCACACATCCCTGGTGCCCAGAATACCCCTCATGGCCCAGCTCTGCAGCATGGACACTGGGCTGGTGTTGGGAGATGGGGATGAAAGATCGAATGACTGAATGATTGACTGGAATGGAATGAGAGATATGGGACGGGATGGGGGGCTAATGAAATGCGGTGGTGGTGGTGGTGGGATAAAAAAAAATATCAAAATAAAATTATTGATCTTGGATAACGTGTCAAATAAACCTCAGCTTGACCTTCAGTTCAGCACTAGTAGATATTCAGCGGGGGTATTTGGGGGTACCGCTGGGCTATAGTCTGGTCACTGTGGTCCAAAGCATGGCCACCTGCCCAGCCTGCCCTAGGGCGTGTTCACTCTGAGGGTTGTTGGTGCTGACAGTGGGGCCGGAGACTCTGGAGGTGGTGTTGCGGGGGAAACGTAGCCCAGAATAGTTCCCCACAGCGGCCGAACCTCAAGCCACACGGGTTGGACCTCACCTAAATCTGTCTGCCACGTGTCTCTGGGTGGCTGGCAGATATAGGACAAACCATATGTGTATGTATGTATATATATATATATATATATATATATATATATATATATACACACACACACACACACACACACACACACACACACACACACACACACACACACACACACACACACACACAGTACATACGTGCCCTTCTTACATGTACATGTATGTGTGTGTGTGTGTGTGTGTGCTGTGTGTGTACACACAACACAAGTTATGCATATACCGGTATATGCACACTCAGCTTCTCTTTTGCTGTTGTTTGCACAGGTATCCATGCACGCAGAAACACCCCATACAAACACACACACACACACACACACACACACACACACACACACATACACACACGCACACACGCACGCACGCACGCACGCACGCACGCACGCACGCACGCACGCACTCACGCACGCACGCACGCACACTTCCTTTCCGGAAGACAGACCTCATCTACTTAATTCTGTCTGTGGTGTCTTGAGAAGCCATTTGGCTCTGAGTGGAGTTGAGTATCAGGTACCTGCATGATGTTAGCCTACAGTGCAGTGCTATAATGAGAGACTTACCGACTTCCAAGGCCCTCTGTTAGAACTCCTCGGGAGGGGACAGTAAGTCAATGACGTTCCAGAATAGAGCACTTATGACCTTGTCATCATGGCCAAAGACTGACAAGGCTAACATCCTGCACTGCTGGTTTAAATGGCATGTTTAAATCTGGACTGTTACTATGTTTAAACAATACTAATCGCTCACCATTCATCACAGAAACACTATGGCACACAAAGACAGCGCTACAACAGGCGTTAAGTGATTGTTCACCAGCTACAGTGTGTTTTACTTCATTTCAGCTTGATCAAAGTAATGCCTGCACTGCAACAGACGGCTGTGAATAGAACTCACATGTGAACAGACAACTGTGGGCCACGCTCTGCGTATCCAGGGTCTCCTAATCCAACTAAATGTCAGAATCCAAAATACACAAGATGCATGTGTGCATTGTTGGGAGAGCGGCACAATTATGTTGTGTAACATCTCAGGGTAAAAGCCTCACGTTAGCCCCTAATCTCATTCTCGGAAGCCTGGAGACTATTCCAGTTCTGAAGTCTGCCCCCCCCCCTCCTCTCGACTGAAAGGAGGCCAAATTAGAGTCTTTATCTTGTCTTCACCATCTACAGAGCATCGCCCACACTGAGGCCGTCACACATCTAATTACTGTAAACCTTTTTCTTCTGTCTGCGCTGCAGTATCAAAGCACCCTACAGTCTTTGAGCGACCATGGCTATGGGGTTGTTGTGTAATCAATAATCACCTGGCTTTAGTTTTAGTGTTGAGCAAACGTATCCCTGAAGCAACTGCTTGGCTGGAAAATGATATTTCAACTAGGGCAGTGGATCCCACACTTTTATAGATCAGGATCCAATATAAGTCGGCCTCCTGGTGGCGCTGTGAAAAATGGAGGGCAAAGGTTTTTCCTTGGCCTCTAGGGAGTGTGCATACAAAGTTCAGTTGTACCTGTTATAGCGCCACTATGAGGCGGATTTGAAAAGTGGAATTTCTTCCTCTGCCTAGTGTGCACAATTCCACCAAAATTGCACGCTGTGTGCATGATTTGAGGCATTTTGTTGACCAATCCTAGAGCCAATCTTAGACAAACAGGATGAAATATGGAACATTGGACAGATCCATGTTGATCACATGACTGTAAAAGAAATCTACCTCATGCCTCATGGTGGTGCTAGAACAGGCCCATGTGAAAAATGTGGGGCAGAGGTTCTGAATTGGGGCAAAACATAGTCTCGGCCATGCCTTTCGGCCTGGTGGAGACAAATATGCCACGATATAAATGGAATACAAAAAGACAAACAGACTGAGAGAGAGAGAGAGAGAGAGAGAGAGTCGGTATCTTTAGCATCGTACCTCCTTCAGGCAGGGAGTCGTTGAAGACGCCCTCGATGGCCTCACAGCTGCTCCCGTCGCCCCCGCAGTTCCGGCAGCGGTCCTCGCGCACGTCCGAACCCAAGATGCGGTCGCAGCCCACGTGCTGCAGGCAGGGAGGAGACAGGGCAGGGTCAGGGTCAGTTGGGGGTCAGGGGTGGGGGGTGAAAGGGCAGTTAAGAGTTAAGAAAGGTGAAAAGTATCAGAGGTCAAGTTGAAGGTTAGTCTTTTGATGTGTTCCACACGTCTCGTCCAAAACAACACAACACAACACAACAGATGACCAATCCAGATGTGTTCCCTGCTTCTCTTCAGACATATTGCTTCCATGCCAATCTGAATGCCTTTTTAACAACACCACCCACATCCATCAACTGATGATTTTTTCATGTTGAGATCAGTAGCTGGTGCTTCCAAATCTAGTTGGCTAGTTGTTACCATAATAATATCATTCTCATATACTATTTGTGTTACTTATATTTTAAGGACGTCGGTGGTTAGTTACCGTAGTTACAAGTTGTATTGAGGGGTAAAACTGCAGCTTTGGGTTTAGCTGAAAAAAATTAAAGCCAGCATTAAGAGTGAACCATTTTAAAGATTGATCAAGATACAGTAGGTCAGAGGGCCTTATTGTCGGTATCAGCTGAGAACGCAGGAGTCTATCCCCATAGACCATATTCACCTGGCGGCCATGTTTGAAATTTGTATTGAAAACTGTACCTACATAGGGTGGCAACTAGGGTGGCAATTCATTGTCTTAATGGCAAATGGCCGCTGTGTGAATATGGTCAATTGCAAAGCTCTAGACCCCTGGGAGATGGTTTGCTGAGGTGGAGTGCCACACCTACCATCAGCTCCCAGTATACCGCACAACAGTTGTGCGGTATACTGGGAGAGTATACACAAACGATTACCAGTAACCTCCTAGGCAGTGGCAACTTTGAACAGTCAAATGAAATGAGACCCAACCAGCAGCAGACCCGTCATGGTTATATTTAGAGAATTGTTAATTTTTTCTGTACAACATTTTAAAAAAAAGAGTGCATATTATCTCGTTTGCGTTGCTGAAAATTCAATTTTATGAGAAGGAGTGAAGGAGAGCTCAGTGCAGCTTTTGAAACAACATCCATGCCAAACCATTTACCTCTAAATAAAATAAAAAGAAATGGACTTTCCTTATTGGTCACTAGTTTCTGTCACACCCCTGTTCTCCACGTCAGATATTCCCACTGTGAAAGCAATTATTCCCCGTTTGGTGCAAAACTGACTGGACCAGGACACCAGGAACTCCCAAAATGCTAAAAATGCTCATTTTACACTGCTCAAGTTGAGCAATTGCAAACTTTCACACAAATTCTTTAACACGTGTACAAACACCATGTTCTGACAAGGTTCTGACAGACAAGACCTAAAAAACAATGTCGCTGTGTGTGTGTGTGTGTGTGTGTGTGTGTGTGTGTGTGTGTGTGTGTGCGTGCGTGCGTGCGTGTGTGCGTGTGTGTGTGTGTGCGTGCGTGTATAAACATTTTAAATGTCTTCCCTTAGAGACTGAGTCTGCACAAAAGATTGAGCAATGATGTGACAAAAGTTTGGACACGCAACAATGATTCTGTTCCAGGACCATGATGCACTGAGAATGGGATGCATCCTAGCAGGGGCGTCACAAGGGGGGGGGGGGAGTGGGACTGAGTTACTAGGGCCCAAGGTGGAGGGGCCGTCATTATTTAGCAATTGAAAAATTGCAGATATATAAGCTCACAGCGCTGCACCGCGCTGCGAGCTTGTAGATCTGCTATTTTTGAAAAGTCGTGAACATATGTATGCAAATCTTTGAATATATGTATTTTTTAAGCGAACATTTGTAACTAAAATTTTTCTTCTGGGGGGGGGGGGTTCCTGGAACTAAATATTTTGAGACGGGAAACATAGTTTTTTCAATTTGAAAATTTTGAAATATTCAAAGACTTTCCAGATTTTTCAAAAATAGCAGATCTACTAGCTGTGAGCTTGTATATCTGCTATTTTTCAATAGTTAAAGCACAAAATAATGCGTTCCCAGTTTAAATGGGTTAAACCCCCTCCCCCCATTCATGGGGGGCCCGCGGTGAATCCTTGTACCCAGGGCCCAGAATTTGGTGCAACGCCCCTGCATCATAGCACCCTCCCCTATCACAGTCACGGTTCCTTTTGCACACATTCATGTCTCTATTGTCTCTGTGCGCATGAAGACTTTAACCCCTGACTTCTCTCCTCATCCTCCTCCACATCTCCCCTCCTGGGACTGAACTGAACTGAGAGGTGAAGTCATTAAGGGAGCGTGGCTTTCACCTGGGTTCACCTGCTCCTATCGCTTTCGCAGATGTTTCAAATGTTTTCTGCGCTGACTTTTGACCAAGTTCTCTGGTAAGGAGTTCTCTCTGGTTTGCCTCTGCAGCACCATGTTGGTAGCATATGTTCTCCTGGCCATGTGCCACCCCCCCCCCCCACCTCTTGTTTCTCCCTCTATCCTCAAACTGCACCATGAGGCTGCAAACAAAGCTTGCGGGTTTCCTCCTCAATGTGTCTGAATTTTTATGCACACCATAAATACTATAAATAAGAAAGGGAGAGAGAGAGAAAGAGGCGCACATTAAATTACAAACAGAGAAATCGCAAAAGAAAGAGAAAAGTATGCATGGGGCAAGACAGAAAAAGAAAATAAGATGCAGAGGGGCCAGAAAAGAAGTGAGGGAGTGAGAGGGAGAGTGAATGTGTATAGCAGCCAGCGAGCAGTGTAGACAGACTAACAGCTGAGCAGGAGGGTCACTGAGTTCTTACGGAGCAGAAAAAGAGCTGGGCAGTGCAGCGAGAACAGTACGGAGCAGGGGCGTCAATTGGGTATGGCAGGTGTATGCAGCAGCCATACCCTGGGTCCAGGGGGGAAAATAAAAGTTACTTTTAAACATAAATCCATGAATGTCTCTTTGTCTATCTGTGCTGGTTATTATGTTGTTAAATTACAGTAAAATAACTACAAATGCAAAATTTAACAAAATGGTCACTTTAACACATCGAGTGCCCGGATGTATGACGTGTGTGTGTTGCTGGTGCCCATGGCAACGCGTCATTCTACCTACCGGCGAGAGTACTGGCGAGAAAAGTAATCCGAGTAAATGTAATCGGAGTATGTCCTGTTTATTTCGCGAAAATCTTTTCTTTCAGTCAGGACCGTTTTTTATCATTTCTAAGCCACATTGTTTGTGTTATGGCAGGTAGAAGAGGCTGCCGTTTTGAAATGAAAGTGATTTAAAAGCTAGATTAGGAGAAAACCACGTTTTTGTGCAGCCGTTAGACAGGAAGTCAACGAGACACACAGCGCGTCCGGGTGACGTAATTGCGCGCTGCATGTTGGGAAATGGAGTTTGTTTCATCACCGCGGCAGCCAAGTGCAGTAGCTACAGTACAGTATAGTTTACTGTACAACGCGTCAAACGCGTCGTGGGCCTCCAGCGACATCAAAGAGATTGGCTTGTAGACACCACGTGGGCACCCGATGTGTTAACAAGGAATTATAATTATATTCTCTACACTTTTATTCTCCCCACCTTGACAAAATTGTATATTCCCAGGCAGGGTTGTTAGGGTTACTTTTAAAAAGGAATCCCCTACAGTTACAAGTTACTTGCAAAAAAAATGTAGTCAGTAACGTAATCTGATTATCACAATTTAAAAAGTAACTACTAGTTACTTTCAGTTACTTTTGGATTACTTTTTAGCAAAACTCTCTTTAATTAAATAAAACAAGTTTTACCATTGATAACTAGACAATGATATTGAGCCTATGAAATTAGGAAAAGGACAACAGAATTTTACTTAAACAAAGTGGCAGTACTTTACGCTGATTCGACTTGATTATTTTATTGTTTGGCGTTATAACTTATTTGTAAAATTGATGAGGGCAAGGGGAGAATGTAATCCAGCATGTAACCCCCATCATTCAGATCCGTTACTGTAATCCAGATTACACATTTCAAAATGTAACCAGAGACTTTACAAGTTACCTGTTTTTTGTAATCTGATTACGTAATCCCGTTACATGTAATCCGTTACTTAACAACCCTGTTCCCAGGTTCCGCAGATCAGCTGCACAGGTGCAATGCATTATTGTTAATTGTGGCACGTTTACTAACATGCCAAGTTTAGTTGCACTCGAACAACCGTTCCAGGCTGCCATATCTAGCCCAAGAAACCGTAGAAACAGGGGAAAAAATTAAATGTACTTCTTAAAATAAATGTATCATGCCTGTTGCTAAGGTATGGCAACATGACTGGTGTCTTGCACGCGCGCTACCAGTCATGTTGCCATACCTTAGCTTTTTCTGAACTGACGCTACAGAGTGAGAGAGACAGAGAGAGAGACAGAGAGATGTAGGAGGAGGAGAGGAGGACAGAAAAGGGCTGTTGATAAACAGGGGGGTATTGCTTAATCATCAGAATAAGATCCCACTTTGCTCTACAGAACTTCAGGAAACCACAGAATAACAATTTGGATGTTTTGTGGTAAAGTGTTTTTTCGTCCTCCAGTCTGTTCCTCCCTGCATGTGCACCCCCCCCCCCCCCCTCCTGCCAGAGTCCAAAATCAACAGGAGGAGTAACTATCACCACTACAGTATCTAAACTATGCAATATTATCACCAGTTATGACTTAGCTACACCCGTTCTAGCACTTGAGGCTAGTTCTGCAACACATGGGTTGAACTTGGGAGCAGAATTATGTGGCAGGCTTGTTTTGTAGTGGGTCCCCACATGACAGGGTGCCAATATGTTTTAATGAGTCTGGGTCCCAGGGCCACACTCAATTTCCTGTTTAGGTCCCAGGCTGGAAATGTTTTAAGAAGCCTTGATCTACGTCAGTGGGTCTGAAAGTGGGCTAAAGGGACCCGCGGGAGTTCCAGGCAGTCCCCCCCCTCTGGCAAAATGCGGAAAAGTTTAATCTGGCTTTATCGTCAGTTAGTGGTGAGAGAATTAGAATGTCAATTGACCGGTGTCTGGAAAGAAAACTCCTGCCAATGAGGCTGCTGTTTTCACTTTGTCACCTGATCATGGTGCTCAGTTCACAGTAAAAACCACAAGTGTTCATTTAAATCGGATAGTGCACAAATGGAACTAAATGGACCCGTAAGGTCATTTGGTTCCATTTGTACACTATCTGATTTAAATGAGCAATGAGGGTGAGAGAGTACACAAATGGAACCAAACGGACAAGGTCATTTTGTTCCATTTGTCCACTATCTGATTTATTTTAATGAACAGAGATTTTTACTGTGCACACTGTAAACTACGAAAGTGAGTGAGGGGGTTCACAAATGGAACCAAATGTGTTCATTTCACATTCTGTAAACTACACAGCTTTACATTAACTACTGTAGCAGTGATATGTTTTATACATTACACTGTAAACTACATTGTGATGTCCTAGTCAATGTTTGATCTGACATTATCTCCACTAAAACATTTCAATCACACACAAACACACAAACACACACACGCACACTCGCAAATACTGTATATGCTCACACATATGAAAACTTGTCAACTCACCTTGCATTCTCCATTTACACACACATCTAACGTCTCATCCCGGCAAGGTGTGCCGTCCACCACAGCCGGAGCACGCTCAGTGTAGAAGTTGTATCCTTCCGCCAGACAGTTTAAAGAACAAGACTTCACCCCTCCTACACACACACACACACACACACACACACACACACACACACACACACACACACACACACACACACACACACACACACAAAGAGATACGGGGACATTTAGACATTTACTGTAAAACTTAAAACTTAAAACAAATTGTTAAATGTTCTGAAATAGTAACTTTAATCAAATCTGCAACAACAACAACAAAAAAAATCAAGATTAAAGACCAAATCGGAATCAGCATTTGACCCAAAGATCTGGCAGCGGTCATCTAGAAACCATTTATGTTTTACACAAGGTTCACTCTGCTGTGTTGAGTTAACAACATTACTCTGTTCATTCAAACAGAGAAAACAAACTGCTCCCACAGGATGCATTTTTGACACGCTCCAGTGACACCACGCCGTTGCAATAAGGCTTTGTACTACAAGTGAGTATGTACTGTACAACTGTACAGTATGAATGAGCAGTGGTGGAAAAAGTACTCGCATATTTTACTTAAGTAAAAGTATCAATACTGCAATATAGAAATACGCTGTTAGGGTGCCCTCACACCAAAATACCTATGAGAGTGGAATCCGCGTTCCGCCAATGCATTTCAATGATAAGAGAGCGTTTTTTGCAGAAATCCTCTGCTGGCATGAAACCGCTTCACTATCATTGAAATGCATTGGCGGAACGCGGATTCCACTCTCATAGGTATTTTGGTGTGAGGGCACCCTTACAATCAAAAGTCTGCAATTCAATATGTACTTGAGTAAAAGTACAAAAGTATTGGCATCAAAATGTACTTAAAGTACCAAAAGTAAAAGTACTAGATGTTTGAAAATAGCAGATCTACAAGCTCACAACGCGTTGTAGATTGTCTATTTTCAAATAGCCACAGTATAGAATAGGGCTAAAGTGCAATAATGTATGTTTTATAATATAATCATTTACATCAGCAAAGTAACTAGTAACTAAAGTTTTCAAATAATTGTAGTGAAGTAAAAGTACAATATTTGGATCCGAGATGTAGTGGAGTAGATTGTAGAAGTAAAAGTACTGAAACTGGAAATACTCAAGTAAAGTACAAATACCTCAAAACTGTACTTAAGTACAGTACTTAAGTAAATGTACTTAGTTACTTTACACCACTGTGAATGAGTCCTGCATACAAGAGTCTAAGCAGCAGATCATCTTATTACTACAGAAAGCTGTTTGTTTCTAGCTTGCCCATAGTCCTGGATTACCAGCATGTCAGTGGCAGGTTACTGTCCTACAGGTTGTGACAGGGGTCATCATGGCAGTTTTTTGGGGCTATACAAGGGAGAATCACCAGTACCAGGGACCATTGATGTACTGTAACTGTTGGATGAACAAATGTAACCCCCTCTCAAGCAGACAAACACACGCAGCACGCACGCACGCACGCACGCACACACCACTGATAATTTATTTCAAAGCATTATTTTCCCTGTGTGGCCGAGCAATCTAAAACAGGGTTTGTCTTTGTGTCCCCCAAAAGTAGACCAATCACAGCTCACGTCGATTTACAATTTGGGCATTTAGCACAGATGCTCTTAACCAGAACAACTTACAAAAAGCGAGGTAAAGACCTTGCTTAACATATTGTAAATGCAGAGAGACAGTTTAGTGCCTCTGTAAACTAGGATCACGAGGAAAGCAAGAACCTGCCATCAGTCTACACTACAGTATATACTATCAAAATAATAAGCAGTGCATTGAAACCACTGCGGGGGACGGCAAAGACTTCAAATATCTCTTCAACGGAACAAGACCTGAAGGTCCGGACGTCTCTTGCCTGGGATGCCTTGATGAGGAGAGGGTGGAAATCAGACATGGGAGAAGACCTGTTCGTAGCTACAGT